>NW_021940207.1:42959-168307 GCF_001715985.3 Manacus vitellinus | reverse complement strand
GGGAGGGGAGGCCCTGCCCCTCCCCCACTGCTCGGAGTTCTCCCCCATCCCGACCCGGCCATTCCTTGGAAGGGGATACACACCCCTCCCCCAACTCCCCCCCGGGCCATTCCCGGTGTTTCTTCCCCCGCCGCGAGCCAAGTTATTGATCAGTTTTCCTGCGAAGTTCGGGGCGGAACATGCAATAACCCGCGGTCGCAGCGAGCGGGCCCAGTTTGGGGCATAAAATCAGCTTTTTTCCCCACTTCACAGCGTCTTTCTGTTCCCGGGTTTATCCCTGTCTGAAACCCTGGTGTAAATTGTGTGTTGCATCAATTAGACGGGCTCACACGTTGATGCAATGTGTACATTTTCTTGGTGGAGGATATAAGCCCTGTAATATGTGGCTTATTATTGTTGTACCCTCGAAAGGGTTAAAATCTGTCGTGTTGTTCCAGGTGAATTTAATCTTTCATCACCGAATTTCCTTTTAAGGCAGCTTGACAGAATAAAAGTCTCCCCTCGCTTGTCTTTATCCCCAGAACAGCAAAACTTTGTGCTTTATGGCAGGGGCTGGTTGCTGCAGATGACACGTGAGTGTGGAGGAAAGTTTGGTTTGTAGGTCGCTGTGTAGGAAAGTGAAGTTTGCTAGTGAAGTTTTTACTACTCTCCAGTGTGCTCAACTTCCTCGTTTTCCTGTCTGTGTAAATCAAATTCCTAACTGATTTATGGGGGGAGGGGATCACAAAACATACTCCTTATTGTTAAGGCATGGGAGGCATGATCAGGAGAACCAAGTCTTTGTTGCGTAAAAAAAAAAAGAGTATTCTATTCTGGGCTTGTCTGACTTGCTTTGCTGTCCTGTGGTACAGAAATAAATGTCTGAGCATGTTGAATGTATTAACTGAGGTTCTTTGGTGTTGGTGGTCTCTACCCTTTGGGTGTTGGGAGTTGTGCCCCTTTGGCAGAGCGGGCACTGTTTTGCAAAACTGAACTTCAGGGTTTGAGTTGTGACTGAGCTTTTGGGCAGTTTTGGGCCCTCTTCTTGCTCTGAGCAGCCTGAAGGCTGACGTGTGTGAGGCTCATTCTGGGTTTTGGGCCTTCCTTTGGACACGTGTTAGCAGGGTTTTTAGAATATATTTCAAATGAAGACTGAACCTCCAAACTCTTGTGTGTGCCCCTGTATTTAAGCAAGTGGGCATGTGGTTGGGCATGTGAAAGGCTTTTTTCCCCCCTTACTCATAGAAGAAAGGGGTCCACACTGGTGATGGTGCTTAGGGCACAGGTGGTGCCCAGTACATGATCATGACAAGCTTTCTGTGGTTTCTTGTAGTGATTTTTTTCTTTTTTTTCCTCTTTGCTTTTGGTTGAGGTCTAATGGAACAGCAGCATACTGTAGTATTTGCCTAAGATCACCTCAGCTTGTACACTGTTGTTGCCTTAAGTTTTCTTAAGGGAAGGTGAATTTGTCTTCTGGTGCTGTGTCTTGGGAACTTGGTGGCCTACCTCCTAAACTATTATTTGGAACACCTGGAAAACACTTGGTTCTCACTCCATGAGGAAAGGGGTAGGAAATGTAATTTATGTGCATGAAAAGAATTGGTGTTTGGCTTTCGGGCTTTATGTTTATTTTTAAGATTGTTCAAGAGTTCATTTATTTATTTATTTATGTTTGTTTGAATATGTGCAGCCATAACGCGTGTGCGTAGCGTGAAGAACGCAATAATTGCAGGAGATTGTGTTGCTCAAGCTTTTTTTCCCCTCTTCAAACAGGTAGTTAAGATTTTTTTTTCCTGTGAATTTTTTTTTAATATGAATACTTCTTTCAGTTTTACTCTATATATGGTAATTATTGATGTTTGTGTAGTGCTTTGAAGTTGTAAGGCAGGGTATAAACGCTAAGTACCCAGCAGCAATACTTCATAGTCATTTTCCCATCATGAAAGAGTTTGATGCTAAAAAGTGCTACAGCCTTAAGCATAAAGAGGCTCTGGATAGATTAGGGGAAATGGTCAAAATTGCTGATTAATGTTGTTTTCAGATAATAGTTTTTAGTTAGGAAGAACAGATCTGAATGATGTAAAGCAAACTGAGTTATTTTACCTAACTTGATTTTGGTCTGGAATTTAATTGAACATGGACTTCACATTTGAGTCGGAATGTGTTTGCTGTTATAAGTTTTGTAGTGGCAGTAAAGACCCACATCCTACAAGGATGTAATCGTGCAGAAGTCAGGAAGTCCTGTAAAAAACACAACTTTGTGAACATCAGTGGTCTCGTTCGACTGAATAAGCTCTGCAGCTGTCTGTGAAGTTGCTCCCAGAAGTTGGGTGTGTTTTGTATTAGTGGTGGGCAGTAGGATGTGAATCTTTCATTATACTGATGCTGTTTTGGTATCACAGGGCTGTTAAGGGTTTTCAAGAAGGCTGAAGTAGTGATATGTGTGACACCTTTCCATTATTAATCCTGTTCCACTGCACATTGGGAGTCCCAAGCAGTAGCCAACCCCCTCCAGTTTTGGCTTGCTTTGCCTGTCTCTTCCATCCCCCCAGTCCCACAGCCACTGGGGATTGTGGTGCCTGTGTGAATTCTGACACCTTACTGGCAAGGATACTGTGCTGGCAAATGGAGAAGAGGCAGACACAAACCTCCCGCCAGGCCAGCCATTCCCCTTCTGAACGGGGATAGGGAGGTCATGAAGTGGTCTGGTCCCTGCTTTGGAGAGGAGGGCAAGGGCAGGGTGTGCTGCTGTGTCCATACTGCAGTATTGTGATACTGAAATGTATCGTGCCAAAGTGTGACTCATTCACAGTCTAATTTGTGTGTTTATATGGAGTGGTGTGATACCGTTCTGTGTGCTGACCATCCTCCCTGTGCATGCACACAGAGTTTAGGGTGTAATAATGGCTGTATTTAGTGCCCTAAACATCGGCTCATGCAAGTAGCTGCAGGTTGGGAGAGAAGTGAAAGTGTGTGTGCGTGCACACTGTAATTATGCATGTTTGGCTCCTACAAAAAGTAACTGCTGTGAGAATATACTCATTGCGTGCTCATTTTTAAATACAAATTTAAGTGTTTGTGTTAGGTGGAGAGGTGTCAGTAGTTTCCCATTAGGAACTATGATTGACAGCTCTTTTCAGTGTTTGAGTTTCACTGCAGCATTAATGTAGTAGCTTCAAATTAACAGGTGATGAAGAAACCATTTCTATGTTCCTGCTATTGCTTTGGCTAACCCATTCCCAAATATGTGCAGTTTTCTAAGTGCTGCAGTATGAAATTAGATGGTCTTAATTTCTATAAAGTAACTTAATAACAAGAGTGACTTTACTAGAAAAAGGTTCATCCAGTGATCCTGAGCAGAGTAGATGGAGACTGCTTTATTCGTCTCATAATTGGTTTCCTCCGAGATAAAGTATGACAATGAAATGAGGAATAAGAAATATCTTTTGATATGAAATTGTAGGGGAATATATTGGCTTTCTTTTAATTTTGCAAAATTGAATTAGCTAACTGGAGGTAAGAAGCAGTGAAGATGAGGCAGCATAGCTGTCACTTTGGGAGGGTTGATTGCTTGAGTGAAAAGGTTCGGAAGTCTGGTCTGGAAATCACACTGCCTGTTTGTATGAAAACTGTGAACAACTTCTCCTCCTTAGGATTTTGTCTTGTGGTGTCAAATCCAGAAAGGGAAGGCCCTTTTCTTCTTTCTTGTAATGAAAACAAGGCTGAACTTGTTGATACAAAATGCCCTGGAGTCTCAATGGCCTTGTTTGAGCTCACACAGAATTTTCCTTTGGTTCTGAAGGATCTATAGAGTCATAACTCAGCTTACACTCTGAAACCCTGATCTTTAATACTTTACCACGTAGCTTTCTGTGACATCCTTTGGACTTTCCTTTTTACATGGTTAAGAAGCCTTAAAAAAAAAAATCATTCCTTGATAAGAAATAGGCGGTCATTCCAAGCTGGAGGTTATTTAACTGCAGGGATAAGTGCACACACTGGTCAGGTGTGAAGGATCTTGCTGTCCTGGCTAGCCAAGGAGTGAAATGCTGGTGCTGCACCTCACCCTTGCTCGCTTTGTTGGATGGGCTGCTTGCAGGGAAGACTTCTGAGCGTATTTCCTTACCCGTAGAAATAGTTATCCAAGGGTTTGAGGAATCGGTGTAGCTCTCTGAAAAACCTACTGAAAGAAGCTCCAAAGCAATGAGGAGGAATGTTACGGAATTGTCTTGGCCAATGTATGTGACCTCTTTCAAAGAGTCCCTTTTTGGTCTTTGAATGTACACATATGTGGCCTTACTCAGTGCTACGAGGAGATACTGAGGTCCTTCTCAATATGTCAGTTTGAACACCAGAAGCAACATCCCTGGGTGTGCTATCAGACTAACACATCATTTTTTCAGGATGAGTAATGCATGCAGGTTGGGTGTCAACCTGGTTACGTGGTTCAGTGCCTGCCCGTGGCCCTTCGTGGTGCTCTGTGTGCCGTGCTGGGCTCCAGGAGCTGAGCGCTCCAGAGTGCAGTGGGAGTAGGGATCAGTCCCCTGGATTTGTGCTGCAGTTCTGTTTGGTGCAAACATGACTCCTCTGAAGAGTATAAACTGGCATCTGCATCTGTAAAGTAAGATATTAATAGTCTTATTTTCTAAGATGCTGAGTCCCCGCAGTTGCATGTGAAGTTGGCAGTTTCTGTGTGTGCTTAGCATTTCTAAAAATCAACTCTTGTGTGTGGTTTGCTGGCTTTTGCAAACTCCCGTGAGGGTGTAGTTTCTGTTCCTGGGAGCAGTATTAGTAAAAGGCTGTGTTGTGTACTCTGACTTGTGTTTATTGTTGTAATTCTGAAGTCTCCATGTTGCAAAGGAGCAATCTTGTTTACTAGTAATGTCTAGCAGTAAAAAATCGGAATCATCCAGAGAAAAAACAGTTGTGTGGTTTTTCTGTTTTTCTTTTATGATCTGAGGCTCAGTTCAATCTCTGTTCAATGTCAGTGTACTACAGACACACTCTCTACAACCGTGTGCCATATGCAGACACTCTGAGTGTCATTTCAGATTGCTGGAGGTGCATTACTGGAAGTTTTAGGTGGTGTGGTGTTAGTAATAGGCCTTCCCTTCCCCCAGTTTTGCCAGCCCGGCAAGGCAGACAAACAGCAGGAGCACCCTGCAGCTAATGCTGGTGCTCCTTTTAACCCGTTGTGGGTTTGGGGAATGATTCAGTCACTTGCCCAGCTGCAGGCAGAGCTCCCTCCGAACCCCACTGACGTCAGGCTGATGGTAGATTTTTATGAATTGGGACTGTGAAAGTGCCTGTGGAAACTTTCCTGCTCTGTACACAGCTACGTGCCTGCTGGTGGAGACCAGAGAGCGCACAGAAAAGATCTCTCTGCAGCCTATTCCTGGAGCATTTTTCCAAGGTTACAAGTTAAGGGTCAAATATTTACTGTTTGTGAAAATGTAGTGCTAAATATTGTGCCCAGTGCCAAAACCACAGAAATTGTCAAGGTCTAGAGCCCTAAATAGAACCAGTCCTAAAAGTTGCATCCATTTGACATTAACAATGTTAAAAGTTCAGGCTCTTCACATGGGTGGCCTATCCCCGGCAAACTGAGCAGGGAAGTCGCTGCATGGTGAGCACACACGAGGTGGATTTCTGTCCCCTGATGGTTCCCTAAAAGTACCAGGCAAAGAAGAAGCAGTTTGATTTCCTGGAAGAAGCTGCCCAGGCTGGCCGAGGAGAGGAATAATAAGTTTCATAGCTCTTTTGTGGTTTTTGGACAGACTGATTCACGCTCGATTGTCAGCAAGACTTCTGAAAATACGTTTTTGCTTTGTAAAAATAGTAATAAAAAGATTCAATTATTTTTCATTTATTATTGATGTTGGCGTAACTTAGAGTCCTCTTGGACAAATGAGCATTTTTGCCATTAATTTGAGCACTTGGGAGAGTGTTAAATGTGGCTGAAAATCTTGCCTTAAAAATACCAATTGATCTTAACAGACATGAGTGAGTCTGTCGCCCCTCCCCCCTGCTTCCTGGTCTCTCCAGCTCAAAGAAATCATGAGGACTTTTCCCCTTTTAGGTTATATTTAAATTTGTGGGGAAAGAAATAGTTTTGATATTGCATAGACCTATGGGGGAAACAACAAGAGATCTGGGTCAAAAAAGTAGGACATGCAAGATTTAGAAGCTGTTGAAGTGTATTTATTTGTCCTATATTAGGTTAAAGGAAGTATTGGTGCTCTCAGTTTGGAAACGTGTCCTTCAGTCTGCGGTGTGCTGTAAAGGGAAGACAACTGTTAAACAGTGAATCACCACTAATTTTTGTATGGATGTCCACATTCTTCTCTAGTGCAGAAATTTTTGCCTGGATATTAACACAAACATGCATTCCTAAATAAATACTCTTGGAGATAAATTTTAATTAGGAATTGCTTTGTAAGAATACAGATTTTTGCCATGATGATGTTTGTGAATCTGTAACATATTTATTTAGGGGTTATGTTTGTTCAGATATAATACTTTTTAGTGTACTTTGAAAGCAACGTTAGCACAGATGTGGATGGAGGAAAATGAGGGATCAGTGTTGCCAAAACCATCTATTAATGCTGACATCAAATAAATGGTGCTAGAAATGGCTAATGCAGAGGATCTGGGGTTTAGAGAAGTAGGGTCCATACTCGCTGAACAACATGAATATTTTGCTGGTTCAGACCCGGGACCTGATTTTTCACTTTATTTCAAATGCACAACTAAACTTCATGATCTGGTGTCTTGTTTAGATTGTAAGTATCTAGCACTGGGAGGGATGAAAAAAAGTCAGGAATAAGAAACTTCAGTATGTTGAATTGCAATAAAACTTGAACAAAAATACAATGAAACAGCCTAGTAGGCAGCTTTGGTGAGCTTGATCTGATAGCAGGAATGGATATCTAAATGTAGGTGATTAATAGAAACCAACTTTTTTTTTTTAACAGCTTTTGCCATTATAGTAAATGTTTGTCACAATTTTTTGAATTGTGAGAAAATTGCTTTGTATTACTGTGACTGTCTTCCAGGGCAGATTGTGGAGGGCCTTGGATTACATTAGAAATATCAATGTGTTTATCTTACTGTTGGCAAAGTCCATGTTAGTTGGGTCTTCTGCTGTCTACACGTGCAAGGTTATTTTGATATGGATTAGTTATTCCTAGTTCATCAAGGCCCTTTGTAAGATTCTTCCTTACAGTGCATTTCATGCACAGTAAATACATTAGTAATTAAGTTCTAAGAGTCTGTTCCATTAAAACAAAACACCCCCTTGATCGTTGGGTCATTTCGTTAAGGTGCCTGGGCACCATAGCACTCCCAGGGGTATTATTATTCCAGTAGAATTTTTGGGCATTGCTTTTACCTTAGAAATTAACTTAGAAATTACTTTCTTTGTGGTTCTGGGGGCTGGCTGTGAAAGCACCAGACTCATTACTCCTGTCAATCTCCTCTTGTTGTCCCAGTACCTGGGACATAGCTTGGGTCTCATGTTGGAGAGATGGTGGCTGCTTGTATGTACTGGGGCACTTTGGACTTTTAGAGATCCTGTGTGTATTGACAGAACTGGTAAGAAGAATTTAAAAAAAAAATATATGAAGGCTAAAGGGATGGAAACTTTCAGAGGTAGCCAGGGAAAACACTTTCAGTGTGTTTTGACTTGCTTTTTGATGCTATGGATGACTTCACACATGAGGCTCGGAGGGTATGTGAAATGCAGTGACAGACTCCAGCTAAGAGTACGTCCCCTACGTAGGCTGAGGTTCTCTGTTGTGCCAGCAGCAAGGCTTGTGTACGTTGGACATTGCTGCAGAGCTCCAGAAAGCTCCACTGATGGTGTTAGAATATGTAAAATCTAATTTGCCTGCTCGATGTGCCTCCTGCTTTCCCAACCGTGGTTTGTAACTACCTGCTTGCGGAACGGAGTTTTTTCAAGGTGAAAGGAAAGAAATGTGCTGGTTTTAAAAACACACATTCAGAGATCAGGTTAGTCAGATTTCATTTACATTAATGTTCCCGTAAATACTGTAAATTTGGAACTGCAGTGTACTTCCATGTGCCTCTTGCTGCCTAGTTTTATTTGTTAATCTGGTGCTGTTGGGCCTACTGCTGTTCTGTGTGATTAAAATAACCCCCCAAACTTCCCCCTTCATAATAGAAGACAAGTGGTGCAAGATTGTACTGCTTTTTTTCTTTCTGACACTTACCCTTCCAAGGGTCAGAGTGGCTGTGCCTGCTCCTCTTCTTGGCTCTGCTTCCTTGTCCGTGATGTAGCATGAATATGGCAAATTAATGTTGTGTACCGGGGTGTTTTGTGTCCATCCTGACAGTTTCCATCACTTTATTCTTACCCCATGCTGAGGCTTTATTTGAGTTTTCTAATCTTTCCCCAGTTGTTTTTTTTCCTGGACTTTCTCTCTCCTCTTTGCCATTTTGGACTTTTCTTTTGTGTTCTCCCCATCTGTTCTTGTCAGTCCTTTAAATTGGTGCCTTTTTGTTTCTGTTCTCTGGGTTTTCTCTGCTTTCTTCCCATTTCTCCTAGCGTTAGTTAAGTTTATGTGTAGGGCTTGATCCCAGGTAGGTAGCCCTCTTGAACCAGAGGGGTTGGAAGGGTTTGGATGGTACTGCTGAGGAAGTCTCATTTTGCGGGTTGGCAGCGAGCGGAGGTGAGCGAGGGCTCTGCCTGTGGGCAGATGGGTGGCTGGGACAGGCACACAGGAAACAGAGAGGACAAATTTTGGCAGTGCTTTATTTGATAAAAATAATCTTGGCTTTAGGCATAAAGCATTGATCCAACTCTTGATGAAGTCAGAGGGAGGCTTTGGAGGGAGTTGGTGTGCGTTTAGTGCGAACGCGAAAAGCTGAGGAAGCCTGAGCGAAAACCTCAGCGCAAGGTGAGGTTGGCTGGGGGCTTTTCAAAATAAGGGGTCTTGTGCAATAAGCTTTTCACTGACGCTGTGACTTAAAATTAGCAAAAACAAAGTCAGTCATCCCGAAATCAGTGGCAGCCTTATCTTATTGTTTTTGTTGTGGGTAGTGTTGACAAGTCACATGCCCCATTGTTCTGGGTGAACAAACACTGCTTTGAGGCTGCGAGCTGCGACGTGCGCACAGGCGCCTCTGTCCTGCCCAGCACGGATGAGTGTGTGCAAGTGTGACTTTGGAGTGGAAAGGTTGTCTTTAAAGACTTCACGGCTAGAAACTGCTGTAATATACGAAATAACCTCTTGCTTGGTATCTAAGCAGCATTTTTATTTGGTGTCTTGTCGTCCCGAACCTAAGAAAATAAGCGCAAGTGTTAAAGAGTTATAAACTCTCTCTTGCCTTGTTGTCCAGAGAAACCTATGGATAGCAGGCTTGTGTTCTGGCTCGGAAGCACGGATGCGCTTGGGACAGAGAGAGCGCAAGATGTTCTTTCTCAAAAGTCAGGAAAAGATTTTTGCTTGGAAGTCTTTCAGGTGTAGGTCCTTTACCTCAAAACTGTTGACACTCGAGACGATAATAGTGAGCCTCATCTCTACTGAGGTCACAGTTTTGTGGATCACCTCTAAATTACTCTTGCCATGTATAAATCCCTGTAATCAGGATATGTGTAGTGTAACTAAGATGGATGCAATAGAGGCTGGCTGCCGGAGCAGACTTGGCACGTGGAGGCTGTGGATGTAGTCATCCAGCCCGTATCTGGGGGAGAATTCCATTGAAATTGCTGTGAGTTTCGCTTAAGGAAGAGCAGAAAGATTATTCTTCCCTGCCTACAGTGATTTCTATTATGTTGTTTTGTTTAGGACATCTTAATAATGCCAGTGTAGTAGCTCATTGTCTGGTCCAGTATTTTTGATTTGTAGAATAAGTTGGGTTGGGTTTTTTTCTCTTTTTGTCAGCTCGTAGTCTTGCTTTTTCCTCTTTGGAAACCCGTGCTTGCGGTGTGTTTTATACCTAAACAAGAGCATTCACCAAAATGGTCCTGAATTGTTAGAGTTAGCAGGTATTATCAAGATGTTTTCATATGTAATGTCACGAAAGGTGGTAGAAACTTTCAGGCTGGTAGAAACTGTTGTAGCTTGATAGAGGCAATTATGGAATTACTTTCTGGTTATAAAGTATTTCTCTACATTTTCAGAGGCCTCTCTAGCTTTGTGGTGGATTCCCAAGGACACACCTCCAGTCCCCACACCCAAAATTTTGCTTTTCTGAGTTGACCTAATATACGTGTATGTAACAGATAACTATGTTTACTTTAGTTTGCATCACTGAAGATTTTCTGTCCTCATAATGATTAGGACAGAAAGCTGGTGTCAGGATTATCTGCTATTTCTGCCACTGTGTGACCTTAGCAAATGGATTAACAAATTTACCCATGCACCAGTGATTTAATTCTTAACAGGAGCATTTTCAGACCTGTTCAGTGCCCTGAGACCTTCTGGTGAAAGGCTGCATGGTAGTGTAAAGTGGCTCTTGTTTCATTTTTCATCCTCTGCTTCCTTGGAGTTTTCAGTTTAGGCAAGTGCTCCGTTCCTTGTTTTTGTGTGTGTCTTTTAGTTTTGTCTTATGTTAGACAAAACATGGTTCTTCACATTGGAAATATTTTCTGATAGTGCCAGTACATGTTGAAATCAAGCTACTTGGTTCATAAAGTGGAGCGTATTTGTGTCCTTAATAACGTGGGAATGCCACCTTATATGAAGTTTTAAGACGCCTGTGCTTTTTCTGGACCCTGGCAGCTCTTTGGGGATGAGGAAAGGCTGAATTTTCATGGTGGAACCACTTGAGGAATGGGTTTTGGAGCATAGCTACCTAAGCAGCCACTAAACTCAGCAGTGGGGCTGGGAAGGGAGGTGGTAGGACCCTTAAGCTGACCCTGTTCTTGATGGAGCAGAGATGCAAAAAAGTTTCTGTTGTCTCCTCTGCTGTGCTGATAAAGAGGCTTATTGCTCCTAAAAACATCATCTCTGTAAGGATGTGTTAAAGCCAACAGCTATTTTGGGAGCGGGATGTGTGTATTAAAATCCAGATAGTTTTGCTGAACCAGTTTGCAGCATGACCTCACAAACTGCTGCGTTTTTACTGTAAAGGTGTTGGTAAACTTTAGCTTAACCAGAGGTGTGAACGGTGAGGGTGGGCCGTGAACTTCTTATCTCAGCTTTGTTATCAGGCAGAATCTTCCCAGGCTGCAGTGGGGTGGCTGATAGCTCAGCCCAGTCTGACACCAGCCAGCAGGATCGCATGACTCAAACCGTCTGGGCTGCTTGGGTTTGTCCGTGTATAAAATAAAAATAAATGGTGACACGGTCTTTTTCACGTGCTCACAATTTCATTTGGGCAAGTCTTTCTTTATAACTTCCTAAATGATTCTGGTTTATAAGTTTATAGTTATATTGCTTAAATGCACAAGCTAGTATAAAAATCTTTTTTTATACCCTTTACTGGGAGCCAGTGGTGTTTTCCTTGTCTGAGGGCATTGATTTCAGGTGAGTGTCAGTATTGGTGTCTCCTAAAACACACTTCGGTCTTGGCTTGTGACACTGTGCTTGTGACACTGATGAGCACATATTCCCTGTTGTTGTTTGGCTGTTTTTCACCTGCTGGAAAATGAAATTTTTGGGAGTGTTTTGATTTTTGAGAATCTCTTCAGTTTGGGAATAGTACTTTGGGTTTTCCTATTGTAAATTGTAATTTTGTATGGTGACTTTTCTTATTTTCACCATATTCTACTCTGAGAAGTATCCTCTGGTTAATTTGAAAAGAAAGTCCTGCCAGCACTTTAATAAATCCCTTAAATTTTACAAAAATGTATTTACACTTGCTGGCAGCATGGCTTGAAGTTAAAAGTGGGAATTTACAGTATGTTCACATTTTTGTTTGGAATGACTCCAGAAGGAAAGTGTTTAATTCCTCTTTAGTGTAATATATATCTATATATCAGCAGATATAGCTGTTGGTGTAGTCAAGCCCTAATTGTTTAAAAATTATCACTTTTAAGTGTGATCCTTGTGTATATTTAGAAGAGCTGATTGAAGCCCTTTCTTAGTTGAACCATTTTCTTGTGTTCTGAGGCAGTTTATGTGTTCTTTGTAAGAAATGTATTATCACACCATGGAAGTCAATTCAGGTTCTCTGGAAATGATCCAACCTTCAGGAAAGAAAAATATTAGTGCGCATGTTGAGGGAAAGGGTTTCCCTTTATTTCAGAATTTGCTTGTCATGTGTAGCAAATAAGCCATTTTCAGATGCATTAAGGCTCTGTGAAACTAATTTTCAGGGCTGACAGTTTTCTAGTCCCGGGTTAAACAAAAAGATTTAAATTTAATGTTTCCAATTTTTTTGTTTTGTTTTAAATAGCAAGGGATATGTACATTTGCTCAGTTATAATTTAAGTGCCGTGCATGTTTCAGGAGAACAGAAAAATGAACTGTTTGAAATTATGGTGACGATGGGGTAGCATTTTTTAACCAGTCATTTGTCTCAATGTCTAAAATGTTTTGTTGCCAGTTTAAATGTTGGAATTTACGGAAGTAGCCTTTGCTTGGAAGCCTTAAATATTTGCAATGTGTTGTTTATTTGGTTTATGAAGTCTTGTGCTGTTTGAACGCTGGTTTTTGTTTTAACTATGAGTTTTGGCAAAGCACGTTCTAGCCTATGTAGTCAGTCATAAACAAACCAGAGGCCACTAATGTTTTAGTCCCGCAGCTGTATCAAAGTGTATGAGGTTAAAATTAAAGCTGGGTGGGCACGTGCATCTTGGACCTGTGCTCCACTGAGACCTTCAAGATGCTCGTGTAAAAATTCCATGCCTTCTGTCATTAAAGCAGTGACTATCTCAAGTTTTTATGACTTTAATCTTTTAATTGAGGAGGGGTTTGCAGGTTTCTAGGCCTGGTTTGTGACTGAAGACCAGCACTGCACATACAAACCTGTCTCGAGTTGGGTGCCCGCTCTCCAGAGCGAGTGGAGGTTCAGTGATTTTTGCAGGATTTAGTGTGCTTCCCTGGGGAGGGCAGGGATTTGGCAGCAGGCTGCCCTTCGGTAGCTGTGTGCTCTTGGAAGTTACGCAAGCTGGGCCATTTAGCAATCGGTTTCTGAAGGCTGCAGACAGGCTACAGAAGGGTGGAGATGAGGTGCAGCCAAGAGGAGCCCCACGATCAAGGACTCTTCCCTCAAGGCTGCTCAAAGGCTTGTGCTGAGGTGCCCAAGGGAAGTGGGCGCTGGGTCAGGGTGTCACCCCAAAGGACAGTCCAGATGGCCTCTGTCTGGAGTCAACAGGAGAAGAGGCTGGAGCCTTCCCCCAAACACAAGGGGTAACTACGCTGTGCTTGAGCACAGCCCTTCTCCAGGAAAGTGCCACCCTCCTGTGCCCAGTTGGGACCTGCCCTTTGTTCCCTCCTCTCCTCTGATTTAGCTGCCAAACCGATGGCATTTTTCCTGCACCTGTCCAGGGCACTTCTCTCGGTGTTGCTTCTGAAACAAATGCTGTCTTTGCCCCCTTGTCATTGCAGTCATAGAGCTGCAGTTTAGAAATTATTAATTTTTTTTTTTTAATATTTGCACATATTTCAGTTTATTTTTCTCAGACTTTTAACATCTTAGTGACTCAAAACCTGAACTGGCTTTGTTTGGAACTGTTTCTTCCTCAGGCAGAAATCAGACCCGAAGTGTATTTTTCTGAAGTTTCTGAAGCAAAAGCTCTGTGGTAGCATTTCTGAGTTGTTGAGATTAGCTCTGAATTTCCAGATAATGTAATTTTCTTTTTTAAAAGAGCTCCCCTCCCCCCTCCCCGGCAAGCCCTAAAGTATTCTTTGTGTGAATATACTATATGATCTCTAATTATATGATCACATACCATTCCACAAATAGTGCAATACAATAGCATAGAATTATTCCTAGGATCTTGTAGAGGTCTATTCACCAGACTACCTTAAACCCTGAGCTTGCAATTTGTTTTGTGTAAATCGACTCCTTCGCCTCCCAGAAGCCGTGTTTACTGTAGCTCTGCCTTAAAGCCCAGGTTCAGAGCTTGTTATGGAATCAGGGTTTGGGATGTCAGCCTTGAAAGTTGCCATTTAGCTGCTCTTACACAGCATATGCATATTAAGTAGGGTAGCAGAATAACAGTGAAATTGCTCACCTAGGTCTGCAGATGAATTACCATAATTAACTGCTTCTTCCCATGAATTGCACCTAACGAGGGCTGTGCTGTTGGCTGAAAATAAATTGCATAATGCATTGCTGTTGACTAAATTATTTACATACCTCAGAGAGGAGATGGTATAAAAAGGCTGCAGAATAAGTGCTGGACCATTATGAAAAAGAAATGGGGAGGAGGGAATCACAGCTAGAACATGGTGTAGCCTGCCTTCTCCCGGGTCACTGAGGAGCTCTGTGTCCTGTTTGCAATACAGTGTGTGCCTCCATGGTTACATATTTATCACATTGCATTGCATAATGTATGTGTGGAGAAAGCAGAGTTAGATCTGTGCACACAGCCTTGGGCCTGCTCTTAAGAAGAATGTGTCTATGTGCTTATAAATTGCTAAAAATGACTTTTCTCCCCCCCTCCCCCGTGTAACTGGTCCCAAAATATACGAAGTCAAAAGCAGAATGTGGCTTAATAAAATCAATTATAAACCAAGCTGAACAATTTTTGAAATGCTTGCTGTTCTGTGTTTATTTGTGAAGCGTCTTTTGTGTGCCTGTTGTGAGGTGGTTCAGCATTTGTGGGCTATATTCACGGCCTGTTTTTCTTAGCTTCCTGTTTAGCCAAGAAGTGTTTTAAAAGAGCTGTATTTTCATCTGCTATCCTATTTTTGTGTTGTGGAATCCTCTGCAGCCCTATTTGTTGATACTTATTAGAAAAGATGGTTTTGCTGTATAGAGATTACTTACACTAATTTACCAGAGGAGTCAGACAATAAATATATGTGTGAGCTGCTCCGCACACGAGCAGTGGCAGCACCAAATAACTGCAATAATAAATGTGAGCTCAAACAGAGGTGGCAATTTGTGTTAAGAATTTTCCAAAGTGAGGCTTGTCAAAGCTTGTGTTTTCCACGGGCTAAAGCTGGTCTGGAATCGTAGATCTTGACTGCTGCTTTTTTGGGGGTTTGCTTTTTTCTGGGGACTTTGTTTTGGGCCTAATCTTGTCAGTCGTTGACAAAACTTGAAGATACTTTTTGTTCCTGTGTGTAGGGGTGTCCATCCCTGTGCCCCCGTCACAGAGGTGGTGGTGGTGGTGGTTTGGGATGGACAAGGAAGCTGCAAGTGAGGTCATGGCCCTCACAGAAACTCACTTGTTTACGTGATCACTTCTGGTTATGATCCCAGTGGAAATGTGGTTGCAGAGGGGAAAAGCTTTGTGAAAACAACTAAGCTTGGGAAATTGGATCACATTTGTTTTTTTATAAGTAGGCCAAAACATTTCGTGATAAGGCTGGTATTGAGTAGGCTCCCTTCTCTTGCCAGACTAGCTGGAATAGCTCAGCTGTTGCGATAACAGCAACAAGAAAAATGAGTCAGTTGTTTTCTTTACCTGTTAAAAATTTTTCTTGAAAAGCTTTATTTCCTGTTTGACAACATGTGCTTGAAGTTTGGCAAAGTCGTGACCTTTGTGTCAGCAAGGGATATTTTTGGGTTTGTTTTGGGTTTCTTTTGTTGCCTTTTTTTTTTTTTTATGTTGGTGGGGATATTCTGTAGAACATAAATCTGACATTTTGCATTTCTAATATAATAGGCTGTTCAGGCGAGTGAACCACTTACTGTGGAGAGGCTGTATGTAATATTATTAATAAGCCTTAAGTGACAAAATAGTATTATTTGGTATGCAAGCAAAAGGGTAAAGATAGCAGAATAATCTTTGAAACAAAATGCATTAATGTTCATCCAACATTTGTGACACACCTAACAAATTATGACAAAACATTTTTAACAAATGTTTTTCTCCAGAATTTCAGAATATTTTCACTTCGTTGCACAATGTACTTTGTAGTGATGGGTGACTAACAGTGGTGTAAATACATCCTCTGCAAAAAAGTGCCACAGAGGGAAAAATTTGGGTCTGTATGTGTTGTTTGGTCTTTTTTCTTTTTAAATATTATTTTGTCTGCCTTATTTATGTTTTTAGAGAGGGACCTAAATTTAATTTACAGTAACAAATTGGAGTTTTCCATGTAAAAGCTGTGAGATTGCAGTGTTTCTGGCTGGTACAGTCCTTCACATACGTGACGAACCCTGAAGGCACTGCTGAAGGACAGAGCCTTTCCTGCTGTCCTTCTCCTGTTGGTGTTTGTCACTGAACTTCCGAGCTGTTATTTTGGAGAGAGGGATGATCAGAAAGGACAGCAGAGACCTTGGAAATGCTGTGCCACAATCTGAAATCTGAACTGGGGTGTTGTGAATGCATATTTCCTTTTTGAGGACTGGAAGAAGAGTCCAGGGCCTTAAGAGCATAGAGGAGGGGGAGCAGTGGCAGTAATTGTGTTTCTTGCTCTTCTTTTTTGAGCACCGATTACCTGAAGGCATAAGTTCAGTGCGCTGCTTTAGCTTGGTAGGAACCTCACCAGCTTCCTAGTCCTGTCTGTTAGCAATGAACTGTGTGAGGATCACGAGTGTTACAGGGTACTGCCACCTGACGTGGCACTGCGTGTTGCCTGTGGGACAGGGATCCATCATTCTGGGCACACCACGGGGCTTAGTTGTGTTTGTGTGTGGTTAGAACTGCAGTGACAAAATGCTGCAGGAGGGAATGGATGCTCAGAGATGAAAGTGTGCATGGTGTTGTAACGTCCAGGAAGAGGAAATGGTCACTTTAGTACCTGTGGCACCACTATCTTCAAATTCATTTGGCTTTTTGGTTTGTTGGGTGAAGTTTTTTGTGCGTTACAGAAAGGTTGCAGAGGGAATAAATGAAAAAAATTAGTGCAAAACCTTGGGGCAGTGAGAACCTGTTGTGAAGTATGAGTAGAAAGGGCAGGACTTTACCCTTAGGGTATAACTATGGATATGGAACAATTGTAAATTTGCAGGTGAGAAAATATTCTACTTTGCATCAGGCTTTCCAAGTCCCAATTGAGCACGGATAGAATTTGTCTTGGCTAACATCTGTTCCTCTCTGGAGTAATTGGCTTTAGAGGAAGGCATGAAACTTTAATATGATTTCTATTTAGCTCAATCTATCTCTTTCTTTGTATTTTCAAAACATATTTTATTTTATTAGATTCAAAAATACAGGTTACCTATGCAAGCTGCTGGCTCCTTACATAAGTAATCATATGATAAATACAATTAGATTGAACTTCAGCAATATTGAAGCCACTTCCATAGGAAGTTGGCTGACTGCCCAGGCATCTGACGTCATTGTAGGAACCACACACTCGGTCTTGGACAAATGTCTTTGGCACAGTCCTGTGAAAGTCACTGGGGTTGGGATCCGGGTGGAAATAAGCTCTGAAGTCTCAGTGTTTTATGCCTGATGCCATCTCCCTCCCATCAGATACTGAGAGGCTGGCAGGAAGGTGTCTGTACTGTCCGCAGGCGCGGGGAGGAGGAGCTCCAATCCTCCTCGACCATTAAACGTTCCTTCATATACAGCGACGAGTTTCCACTCAGCCTTCCAGACTCCTGCGATGTGGTGTAATAATGTGGGATGAGGACTCAGTTGTGGCCAACGTAATTCTTGGTAAACAGAGACGAGGAATGATGTCTCATTAAAAAATGTAGTGTGGCAATAGGAAAATCATGTTTAATACCAGTTCTAGAGTTGTATAAATAGAGATGGGAGACATCTGCTGAGCGTTGCTGCAGAAGAAATACTGAAATCACATTTACTCAAGTTAATAAATCCCAGAGCTAGGAAGGAAAGTGGTAGAGCAAGGGGTAGAAGCAGGGCAAATGAAATGAGCAGTGGCAATGGAATGATGGGAGAGTTTTTGAATATATTTTCATGAGAAGGTAGCTGTATATAGTTGAATATAACAATATTCAGTGTTGTAGGATTTTATCTCCTCTTACTTGTTGAAAGGGCAGGACAGACTAAACATGACTGGGGAACTTCTTGCACCAGGCCATTAATTACACTTTTATTTAGGTAATGAGTGTGTATTGGACTGGTGGAAGTGAGAACTGCATCTGTAGAGCAAGTGTTGTCCCAGCAGTGGGGAACTGCCTGTGCTCTAGGGACAGTTATAAGGGGATTCCCAAATCATAGAAGGTTTTTGTCTCCTTTAACACACCTGCAGGATTTGGTCTTGAAAGATTGTTAATGCTTATTGTAGAGTGAGAGTTGGGTTTTTTGGTGGCCTTTTATTTTGCTTTGGTTTTTTTTTTTTAGCAGTGAATGCATCTCAATAAAATTCTGAAAAAGAGAAAAAACCCACTGTTTTTGTGTAATGCAGTTCTAAGCTACTAAGGAACAGAGTTGTAGTCTAGATTTAATTTCAAAAGTAAAAGTAATTTACTGCCTGTTACACATGAGCAAAGAAAATCCCAATATGTTGAAGAATGTTTTGAAACTACTTTCACTGGAAAATGTAGACAGAAATTTCTCAAAATTGGTCACTGGCTACCTAAACAAGGTAATTGTGACCCCTGATGACCAAGTTCTTGCAGGATCACTGGTTTTACCTATTGGAGCAAGAATAAAATAGAAGATGAGAGTGCCACATAGTGTAGTTCCACAAACAGATGCTGGTATTTCTCTTTTTAATAACAAAGGGGGTTGAAATAAGGAGAAATGTAGAAATTACACCAGGCATTTTTCAGGGTGGTTTGACAGAGCTCTGATCACTGTTTTATTTTGTTTTGGGGGGGGTTTTGTTGCTTGTTTTTTGGTTAGGTGGACCTAACGTTTTCTTTGGCGGTTTCACATGTCTTGTCCTCAGTCTATACTGCTCAATGTTTATCTGCCACATTTGTCTCTGGAAATTTGCAAGTTATTCTGTTGACTAGCACTTCTCTTTCATCTCCTGAATTTATATTCAAGATTTTTTGTTTGTTTAGCAAAAAACCATAAAATAATGCTGTGCTGTTTTCCACTCCTCTTTATTGCCTGAGCAAAATTGGTTCTGATGGTAGCAATGTTACCTCAACAGCTGTCCCTTCCCCCTCTTGTGTTGGCTTTCCTCAATAAAAACACATTGTTCATCCATTTCCAGTTAACAAACAGCTCCCTGAACCCATTCAGCTTTATCCAAGTGTGACACCAACCCACATTCTCTGTGGAGCATCCACCAATTTATACATTCTGACCCTATTGTTAGTATGATGATTTTCTTTAAGGTTATTTTTAGAAATTTTTATAATAAAAATCAATTGGGAACAGCTCAGGAGGAGCAGGGCAATACTTTTTTTGATCCCTGAATCATTCTAGTTTGAACCTTTTTTTTTTTTTTTTTTCCAAAGATACATTTTTTTGCAATGTGTATTTTGAGGTAGAAGAATTGTAACATTTTGAATGTTGTCCAAACAGACCCAAAAACTCAGTGACTTTCTGACTGCAGGCTGGATGGATATGCTTTCATGTTCTCTGGACACCCGTGTGTGTAAATGAAATAGTTGCATTTTGTTTAATTTGAATGGTGGAAATTATTGTAGTATTTAGTGAACCAGTAGGATTACTGTAGTAGGGTGGCATGGGAAGACTGAGGGACTTCATTATTTATGGGGCAATTTTTATTTTGTGGTTCATTATATTGACTCAAAAATTAATTCATTGTGAGATTCCTATAAAATTGCTCTCTATGAAATGGTATTTCTTTTGCCTTTTAATAGGCAAACCCCAACTCCTATGATAGGCATGAAAATAATTGAAATAAATTATATGCAAATAATTATTTAAATGCAATTGAAGTGCCTGGACCCCCATCAGTCTCCCTAAGTGAAGTCCTTGTAATGGTGTTTTTCAGCTGCATTTGCCTGTGTCCTGCTCTCAGGTTGTTCCGTGTGAAGTTTAACGGGAACTTGGGTCAACTGGAGCAACTTTTTGCATTAGAAACGTGACCTGGATTGTCTTTCTGGTAATACCATGGTGAGGATTTTAGGAACACCTAGACAATACTGTTCTCGTTGCTGCCTGGATTTAAGGCCTCAGAGGGTTTAAGTCTGTAATTCTGCTGGGGTCAGAAAGGTGATGGACTCCTTGTCCGTGTCAGGCTGCCTCTCCACTCCCTGTGCTCAGTGAGGAGGACACCAAAATCAGTATTGAGGTGGAGTTTGAGTTACACACTGAACTCTCACTGGGGTTTTGATACACAGAGAAGTAAGGAAAGCTCTTTAGGATCCTCGTTGAGGCGAGATATTAAGCTATAACAGGATCTGTGCCTTTCTCAGGTGTCTCCAGGTCCAGTTTCCTCGCAACACTATGTTTTCAGAAGCTTGAAATAATGCCTTGTTCTCTACTGATATTAATCATCTTGCATACATTGAAATGTGGATCTGACTGTGACCCAGAACAATTCAAAATCAGACTTCACGTCTTACGAAAATAAGTGGCTCCCAGAGGAGAAAGGACTTCTGTTTTCACTTATCGCTTGTGATGCTGAGCTGTACTTCATAGCTTGAGACGTCCCATCTTGCACTGACTTCCTCCGTGTCCCAGTTCATGCTGACAATGAGATTGGCTTTGATCCCAGCCTTTACTGGGAGAAAATCTTGTAATGGTTTAGGTGGCCTGGGGACAGATCTGATAAGAGACGATTTCTGATGTTTCATCAGTGGGTCAGGCAGGAATTGACAGAAATACAACTGGTGTACATTTGAAGCATGGAGAGGGAAGGTATCATTGAAGGGAAGACAGCTCATGGGAAGAATTGAATTGGCTTTGGGAACAGCCCTGGAGCCGGAAACTATTGAAGTAAAGGCTGTGAAGATTGATCTTTTGGGGGTTATAGCTGGAGGCTATGTGAAACATTTTGCTTTCATTAAAATAAATTGTATTTGAGTGTTTTCTTACTGATACCTTATCTCTGCACCACAATTGAAGGAAGTTACTTTTTGTCCTCTTGGATTGCAGTGGGTGTGTCTGTTTTTAGCCAGTTTCGGGGGTTTTTAGTTGGAAGGAATGGTCTAGGATGGTTACTTAAGTAACAGGTTTCAAAT
Organism: Manacus vitellinus; assembly: GCF_001715985.3. Taxonomy (NCBI): domain Eukaryota; kingdom Metazoa; phylum Chordata; class Aves; order Passeriformes; family Pipridae; genus Manacus; species Manacus vitellinus. The sequence goes on along the minus strand of NW_021940207.1, from coordinate 147,220 downwards.
TGGGAATGGAAAGTTAGATTTTTAGGGCTGTGTGTGTTCACAGTGGACTCATCTGAGAACAACATTTAATGATTTCATTGAAAACTGTTGAGAGCTACAGGAATATTTGCTTAAATTAATTCACCTCATTAATTTCTAGATGACACTGGGTAGCATGGGTGTGCTGGCTACCCTGTAGTTCCATCTTGAGGCATGGACAAGTGGATTTTTGAAGCGTGATCTTCTCTGTCAGAGGCTGTGTGTAAGACTGGTTGCCCATTTGTCAGAATTTTAGACAGTTTGTGAGACAAAGTTGCTCTTGTAGAGGGGCCTGTTTCTGAAATATGTTCTGGAGACAGTAAGTTGTGGTGGCAATTTTTGTTTGTATTTTGAGGGCTTTCTCGTTGTCCTCATCCTTGTTGAGCTGGACAAAATGGTTACACTTTAAGGCAAAAAATGTAATCCTTTTTGATAGCTAATGCACTGCATTATTCAACAGCAGCCTCCAACAGTTAAATGTAGTATTGACAGTCGCAGTACCACCCTTCAATATATTGAAGATTAAAATACGCGTGTGTTTGTGGGAGAGCATTTCTGGTGCTTTGTATTTGATATATTGTTGCCTATTTGTCATTATCTGTCTAGTTTCAGACCTACCTACATCACACCCGTGATTCTGCAGAGAACATGTGGTCAGAGTTATACTTCTGTGCAAAGGCAAGCGGTTTTTGGTGCTCTTCCCCTAAAAAGTGTGAAACAAGCTGCATGGAAGTTGGAGCAGATTCAGAGCCTGCAGTTTGATCTTGTGTTATCCTGGTTACCTGCTATGGCAGTTTGGCCTCCCCTTCATTAGAGCGTTTCTCTATTTTATTCTTTCATTTAGGAAATATGGGGTTTGATGACACTAGTGAAAGCAAAATCTCAGGAGACCATGCTGACTGGCTGCAGTTATTTGAGGAAAACTCAGAATGAAATTTACCTTTTTTTCTCAACAAGCAAGAACACAAGAATTAATACAGATTAAGACCAGATTCCTCCTCCTTTATTGTCATCTTGTTAATTGTAACTTTCAGTTATGGCTTGGGGGGAGAGGGTGTGTCAGTTTACCCAATGAATTAAGAGGAGTAGCGGGTAGAGAATGTGGTAATGAGGAGAGACAATGAATCTTTGAGTAGTTCAGTCCAGCACATTAAGTGATGTGTTTGTATGGAGGGGATTGAATTAGTTTTCCTTGCAGTACCACCATGGTAGTCCAATCTACTGCTGTGGGTTTGTGTTGTTCATGAGGGTGCTGGGTGAGGTGTGTTTTATGGCCACAACCATAGGTGTTGTACACTAGGTACAGTTCCTCTGTGTTCTTACCATGCTGGTACTCCATGGTCCCAGGCTCTAAAACTCCAGGCTCCTGAGAATTTATCTGGTGTCCTCTGAAACTTCCAACAGCTGAAACAACTTCCATCAAACTTGAGGATAAGTGAGAGGGAGTTTGCTTAATAAAGAAATAAATTCCGCATTGTCTTCTGGATGTGAACTTCTCATATAGGAGTGTGCAGTTAAGGTAATTTTAAAGAAATGAAAGTTATTTTATATGAGTGGCAGACTCTTACATCTCCATATGATTTCCTCATTGGATCCCCTGTTGGCAATTCACAATCTGTCCTTCAGGCTTGCACGTACTGGGCGAGTGTTCACTGCATTTTCTCCTCCTAACTACTGCAGGTGCTTATTTGCTCCTCTCTGGCCTGTGGCACTTACAGGTTTGCCTCTGGAGTGAGGAAATGAGGAGTCATTAAACTAAAGGAAACTCGAAAATAGCTTGCTTCAGGCACCTTATTGCGAGGTTGTTTAGTGTTATACTTTTTTTTGAATAGCAGAACAAAGCCACAACAGTTCAAATGTTTTAAAAGCCTTTTCTTCACTGCTGTGACTTGTTTATTTCTTTTTGTAATTTCTTTTTGCTCCCCTCATGTTATATTATGCAATTTTTGGCCTGCTACCTTACCACAGCTACTGCTTTAGTGAAGATGAAAATAGTAACCTGAGCAATGCCTTATGCCAGGGATGGCACTGACACGTTCACAGGGAGCAGTTTGTTACCAGTGGTGTCTGCAGGGCTGTTCTTGCTGCTGATGGCATGGCTGGGAAGCAAACTCTGTCCGGTTAAGGAGCAGGGAGAGCCAAACACCCTGTGCCTGGTGAGCAGCTTTTGGCATCATGGGAGCTTGAGGTGATTCCCACATGGTGATGTTTGGTGATGTTGGAGGTGAGGAGCAATTAATTATGAGGGGGAATCTGACTGCTTGGGGCTTGAAGGCTTGGCCTGGGAGGGAGAAAAAACGTGTCACTACCTTAGGGGGAAAAAAAAGCCAGGAGGTATCGGGCATTTGGGGTGGCAAAATCTGAGAACAAAGGAAATGGCAGCAAAGGCTTGGGAGAAAAAGTGGCTGGAAAGTGTCAAGGCAGTAGACAGAGGTGGCAGAGGGTGAGTAGCTGGCAGAGGAGAAGCTTGTTTCAAAATGACTGGGACCATTTGGTTTGTGTTAACACGTTCGACTTCACAGTTTGGGAGGAGTGCAAATAAACTAGGTCATCTCATGCAAGCCTTGTTAAAAGAAACGTGAAAAAATGTCTAAGTGTAGTAAGAGAAACTATGGGAAACATCAAAGATAAAATTGTTTGAATGGTTTTATAATTTTTAAAATGATTATTTTTATTGGATGTGTAATGTTAACTTAGTGAGGCAGCATAGATTTTATTTTCCCTACTGCTATAGTTAATGATTATCTTGCTTCTTTTGGAGACTGAAAAATAACAGTGGTCGAGTGTGGCTGGGGCTTTGGAAATATCTGTAACTCAATAGGCAGTGGTTCTGTAAACAGATGCGAGACATCTTGGAGAAGGACATAAAATTATTTAACCATCAAGCAGTAAAACTATAGAACCTTTCAGTGTGTTCACCCAAGTTCTTACAGGTTCTCCCTCAAAGGAAATAAAACCACTGCTAGAGAATCTCATTAACTTATGTCTCAGTCAGCTTCAAATATGTACCAAAAATGCATTTCCTGACTTAAAAATATGAATTTATTAGGACACGACTGCTGTGCTGTGGGTATCATGGGGAAGTTAACTCATCTAGTGAATTAATGGAGGCATGTGTGTTGAAATTCCTTACACAGCCATTCTCTTCTGCTGCCTATGGCAGGAACTGATCACTTTTTTCCTGCTGTTGCAGAATAAGGAATTGGACCAGAGGCAGATTAGGCTCTAACAACAGTTCTGTTAGAGCTGCTACCCGAGTGCAGGGGAACCAGATCTGTGGCTTCCCTGCAGGTTTGTGGTTCATCACAGCCACCTCGTCATCCTCAGTAAAGTTCAGCCCTTGAGAGGAAGTCTAATTCATTTTTCACAGTAGTGTTATCAGGTGTGGAGGCTGAATAACCAGAGCAGCCAGGAAAGGATTTGGTAATCCTCAGTATCCCTTGCTGTCCTTTCCCTTCTGGTGCCATGGGTGATAGGGAACATCTCTCTTTTCCTGGCAGCAGAGATTAGTAGTGCTGACAACTTTCTTTGTACACTGGACTCAGCATCGAATGTCCTTGAGGTAGAACAATTCCAGAAGCCTGTCCTGCTAATGAGAAAACAAACTGATTTCTTTTTAAGTCTTTGCTGGAAACTTAGTGAAGTGTCTGCTCAGGTTCACAAGTTGGGTCATCCCCACAGTCAGAATCAGCAGTGGAAAAGTTTCATTAAACAGTCGAGTAGTCTCCAGTTTGTGTGTCAGGAACTCATTAACAGCTGAGGAAGGTGTTGGGAGAGGTTTGTAAATTGGGGAGCACTGTGGTGAAGGTAATCAGGGAGTGATTGTTGTCACTCTAATGCAAAGGCTAAAGGCATCAAATGAAACTAAAAAGTGATATCCAAAATAAACAACAGTTAGGTATTTTTTCCCTAGAATATTCCTACAGAATTCTTTGCCTCAGAACACGGTAATGCTAAAAGTTTATGTGACTTCAGAAAGCCATTGTATATTCATGGAATAAAAAATCACCTGGAGCTATTGAACACAGTTTTTGAGCTAACATGGAAAAGGAGACTTCTGAGAAGGGTTTGAAAGGAGACTTGTGAATTTGGGAGCAGCTCTCATAATGAGCACTGTGTGAGAAAGCATGCTGATGCTCATCAGAAAATACATCAAGTGCATCATTAGCCATTTGGAGGGAGCTGAAGTTGGCTCTGTGGTACCAAATCAGTGATAAGCAAAGTGCAAAGGCCCTTCTTGGCTATTTAGAGAAGCCTGGTAAGTGTGATGTGTTCGAAGGTGAAGCTGGGTAGGGAGTACAAAGAGATGTGGCAAGACAAAAGCCAGTCATCTCTTCAGAAGGATTTTTAAGTGGATATGAGTGGGGCAAGCTTGCTTTTTCCAGGACCAGCACAAGGTCAGGTGGGAAGTAATGAAAAACTTCAGTTGGATGGATGGATGGAATAGGCCATGTTTTACAAGTGCTAGGCAGAAAAAATTGCAAAATTTAGATATAACCTAATTAAATCTATAGTCTGTAGAAAGATAGAGGCAAAAAAATATGGGTTTTATTGAGCAGCACTTTGCATCTTGTATATGTATGTACTTGAGTGTTTTGAAGATGTACAGTCACAGTCTCTAAGCCTACAGAAACACTTTAAAAATAAGAATACTTTTGTTTTTTATTGCTGTTTACTCAAAGTATAAGGAGCCCTGGAATGTACACTGAGACTTGCAGAGTAAAATGGTCTTGCTTTTCTTTGTGATTATTTAAGGAGTAGATGCACTGATTGCAGAGGCTTAGTTAAAGGATTCTTTGAAGAGCAGTGGAAATGGAATGATGGTGTATGTCAGCCTTCCAGCTAATATTCAAACTGTATGCTTTAATTAATCCTTTTTTCTTCCAAAGTGATCATTACATGAGATTGTGGTTACTCTAATGCAAAGACTAAAGGCACCACATGAAAATAGAAAGTGATGTCCAAAATAAACAGGTATTTTTTTCCTAGAATATTCCTGGAATCTGCCAAGTATTGCTCAGATATGTCATATGGCCTTTTTTTTTAACCTTAATTTGTGAATGTTTATGACATTTTTTTCGTTTTCTTACTGTGGAAAGAAGTTTTTACTAAGAAGATATTTAGCTAAAGAGAGGAACTTTGCAGGTATTTCGAAATTCTATGAGCACTATAAACATCATCCTGCCAAATTAAATCTGCTTTAACCCTCAGAATGTGGTTAAAGAAATTCCTTTTAACAACTATGAACTTGATTCTTTTTATCTACATAAATGTTCAATTAGAAGCCTTGTGCTCATAAAATTAAAATATGCCACTTAGTTCAGCCTCCTTGAGTCGTTGAATGTTACATCTCTGAATATTAGCGAAGTGGGATGGGTTGGAGACAGTGCTGCTGTACGAGCTTGGGGAGACAGTCATGTTAAAGTTTCTTGCCTCTTTTTCTTCTCCCCAATATGCTCACAGTTTAACCTGCAGCTTTTCTCTCTGTGCAGCTGCTGTTCTTTTTCCTGGAAAAAGATAACTTCGAGGGAACATTAGTTACAGTGTGGGTGCACGTGCTTAGCAACCCCGGTGTCTAGGGGAAATGAAGCTGGGCTCTGTATGCCCCCAGCATGCTTTGTTTCAAAAATGTGCTTCTATATAAAATATTTAAAAGTGTTTGTGCGAATATACATACATATCAAATATAGTGTTTATATGAACATGCCTCTTGGATAGATTTGCTTTGGTTTAGGTTAGAAATAGCAATTATGTGCTCACAAATTGCCTATTACATATGCCCAGTACACAGTTTTTTCCAGTAAATTTGTAACAGTTTGCTCAGTTCCAAGCCCCTGTGAGCATGCGCTGCCTCTCCAACTCGTTCTGGCTTTTGCGTGCGGAAACAAATTAATTTGGCTTTGCGTGTTAAGTGCTGTATTAATGAAAACTCAAATAGTCACATATATTTATGGGACTTTGCAGTTGCTTGACTTTTAAGATGCTTGATAACGAATTAGAATTAAATACAAACTCAAGGAGCTCCTTTGGCAAATAAGCCAAGATGCTCATTGCACTCATCATGCGGAGCTTTTTCATGCACATAGTATTTACTTTAGCAGCATGCACTGTAGAATGTGCCCCTTAAAGTGCCAATTGTGGCTTAATTATAGACACAGGAATCACAATTTTAAGTTGTTTTGCTGAAGGCTCTGCACTGGCTCTCTCTGAAGACAAAGTGCACATTTTGGGAACAAAAAAATCCACAACCAGCAGTACCTGCTGGATATGGAGGTGGGCTACTTTATTTTGTAAAAGAACAGCCAAAACCGTGTTATTAAGGTTTCAAAGTCGTCAAATATTCCAAAGGCAGTGAATAGACAGAATTAACCATTATAGGACCAAGACATTTAGCAAATACACACCACCACTGACTGGCGCTCAACCCGCAGGCTCTTCTCAACAGAACGGTTCTCTGACCATGGGTCCCAGCCTGGGGTTATGCAAGGGCTCTTCCCTCCCTGGAGCAACACTCTGTGCTTGTCCTTGTGGAATTGCAGTGGGTTCCTGGTCCCTCTGGATGGCAACCCTGCCTCCAAGGAGCTGCCTGCAAGGGGCTGCTGGTTGCCCCCAAGCTGGGTGCTACCTACACGCTTGATTAGAGTGTTCTCTTAAGTCACTGATAGAGACACTGGATAGGTCAGGTCCCAGGAGAGATGGTTGCAGTATCCCATATGTTACTGGCCTCAAGTTCACAGAATCAGAGTGAACAAAATCAAGGGACCTCAAAGATCACTTCATTCCAGGGACACCTTTCACTAGACCAGGTTGCTCAGAGCCCTGTCCAACCTGGCCTTGAACACTTCCAGGGATGAAGCAGCCACAGCTTCTCTGAGCAACCTGCTCTGATGTCTTTCACAGTAAAGAATTTCTTCCTCATATCTAATCTAAACTGGCTTTCTGTCAGTTTAAAACTGTTCCCATTGTCCTGTACAAAATTCCTCTCTAGCTTTCTTGTAGGCTCCCTTTAGGTACTGGAAGGTGCTTTAAGGTCTCCCTGAAGCCTTTTCTTCTTCAGGCTGAAAAACCCCAGCTCTCTCAGCCTGTCTTGATAGCTGAGGTGTCCAGCCCTCTGAGCATCTTTGTGGCCTCCTCTCAGTAGCTGAAGAACCCATTAACCGCTGCCTGTGGAGCCCAAGCATCCAACCATGTTTCCCCCCATCTGGTGGTGTTTCATCCAGCTGGCAATGTCCCAGGTTGGATATGTGGATATGGCGTCAGGCAGTGTCAAGCCTTGCTAAGGTTGGGGTAATAGCCTCTGCTGCTCTCCCTTTTTGTTTAAAGGTAGCAGAAAATCTGCCTTTCTGCAGCCATTGAGGACCCCTCAGTCTCCACGTGCTTTCTGACGTGACAGTGGCCTTGCCGTGACCTTGGCTCTCTGCACCCTTGGACACGGCCCATCTGGTCCCGTGGGTCAGGTTGTATCAAATAATCCCTGATATGAGCCTCAGCCTTATCTCCCATCTGCTGTCACTAAATCATCCACCTCCTTCAGCAACGGGCCTGCTTTTCCCCTGTTTAGCCTTTTACTATTATTTGCGGCGTTAAACGTCAGACTGTTTTCTAAGCTTTTTGACGAAATGTTGATTTGGAAAGTTGTGATTTATCAGTGAAATGCAATGCAGCGTGTGTGCTACACCCCAATTATGTGTGCATTAAGTGTTCCCATAAGAAGTCTAAACTGAATTTTGCAAATTTTTATTTAATTATAGACTTACATTTCGGGATGTATTAGGCCACCCACTGCATGTGAGGGCGTTCTAGATTGCTCCCAAAGAGCTACTGGTTGCTTTGGGAAAACTTAGTTCTTGTCATCAACCTGATGAAGTTTACAGGAAATTTTCCTACAAAAATGACAGCAACAGCTCTACTCTGACTTCTCTATCTTACCTGATAATTTAATTTTAAAAACATGAAGTCTAGTATTTGAAATAACTTCTTGTTAGTGACAATATAAATATTTTTCATTTTTATTCAATATTTAAAGCAGGTGCTGTGACTGTTTGTTTGTGTATGAATGTGTGCACTTGTACACTGTGTAGAAAAATACTCAGCATTTATGTCTGCTGCATTCATTTAGTGTTCTCAAAAAACTCCTCGTATGTCTAGCCAAAACAGCATTTTGCTGTAAACCTAATGCAGTGTGCTCATTTGTATGGGTTGCTGCAACTGGAATTTTTCAAATGCATAATGTGGTGGTCATGATAATGTGTTTACAGAGTGTAAAATTTGAGCTTGAATTATGATTGCTAAAATAATTGATCATCAGGATTTGTGCTTTGCATAAAAAGAGTTCGAGAAAGCTGAATATTAAATAAACAGCATGTTGGATGAACAGCATTTGTCTTTACTCACAACTCATCAAAGAAACAAAAACTAAGAGAAGGGCATGTATTCTTATTGCCAATTACTGTCCAAGGAGGATAATGATACAATCTTTATGACCTGCTAGAACTGTATGCTTAAAATAAATTTCCCATTACATTCCTCTCAGTGTTAAAATACAGTCTTTCTACCCGCAGATAAGTTGTGCTAAAAATAAAACCAGAAAGGTCTCTCATACGTGGTTTCTGGTTATTAAATAATGTGCAGTCTCTACATTCCCTTCCCAGCAGGCTCTTCTGGTTTCTCCAAAGGCTTTTGGAGCTCCTGCAGGAACTCAAGGAGCTGGTAGATGCAGGGGGTAAATGAACAAAATTGAAGCCCTCTCCTTAGAACTTCTCACCTGTTTTGGATCATATTGCAAATGAGTAGAAATGTATAGAATTTCTGTTTGTTTTAAAGCAGTATTTACACTGTATCTCTGACATCTACAGTAGAGCACTCAGACATCAAATGTGATCTTCCTTTTGTGGGAATTTTATGTTCTGTGAGTAAAATTGTTAGAGAAATGGTTAGGATTTAGAGGTACAGATTTAATTTATAGGAGTCAATAGTGCATTCAGTATGTTTGATCAACCTGTAATCTGGGAATGTAATCTTTTAGAGAAGCAGCCGAAGGACTCTGTAGCGTGGGTGGGCCAGGGAGAAGGATGGAATAAACAGCTCTGGTCAGAGTGGAAAAGCACAGAGAGCCTCATGCCTTGTTTTGATGTGGTGTGTTTTCTGCTCCGAATAAAGAAATAATGCTGTCTCGGGGCCGGAGCCATCGACAGTGCAGTCGGTGGAAATCTTTTAGAAATGATGCATTAGTCTCACAGAGATGTTTACACCCCCGTGCCTTTGTTTTCCTGGAACACTGTGGTCTGGAAGTGTGGGAGCGATGCAGCTGCTGCAGAGCCAACAGGTTGCAGGGCTTTGGATGTGGCAGCAAAGACAGGGAATGTGTCTATCATGGCATAGGCAGGAGGAATACAGGACATACACACCCTCCACCTCCCCCCCTTTTTTTTTTATTCCCTTTGGCAGTTCTACCATCTCTAGTACATCTCTGTTTGTATGCTAAAATGATCAAATCGGTAATGATCACTTTCTTGGGGTTTTTATAGTTTTTCTTGTTTCTTTTCCGTAAGGAGTCCTTCAGGGCTTCTAAAGATCTCATTTCTATTCTTGTGATAGCAGGTGCCTTTGATAATCTGTTTTTCTCTAGTCTTGATTATTCTTTTTCTGTGTTGTTTGTTTCTTCCTTTTGGCAATTACGTCCTCAATTTTGGATTGTTTTAGATTTCTATTGCTAAAATCAAAACATAGTCAGTAACCATCTTTCTGCATTTGCTGATTTTTTTTTTTTGGGCTGCGAGCCCCCTGCCCCTTTGGCATCCTAGTTGTCTGCATATGGTAATTTATATTGTCTCTTAGTTGCAAGATATTTTTTGTTCAGCAGATTATTCGTGTTTGTTTGCAGTCGATCATTTTTGTTTAATAGCATTTTCTATTCCATGGCACAGCAGTGTCCTAGGAGAAAAGGATTTTCTCCCAGTGCTCTAATGAGTTGTTTTCTTAGCTCTCCCAAATGGTGTCCCATTCTTAGAAACAGTCCAGTAAGTGTCCTTGTGGTGTGGATGTACATCAGGGTTTGGCAGATTCATTCTGCCTTGTTTGGAAATTTCTCAGGCACTGAACTGAATAAAACTGAATCCGACAGCAAGTTGATGGAGCCAGAGTGGCAATTAGATGCCAGTCCCGGCCTGCTGGATCCTTCTGTGCACACGCTGCTCAGGGACTCCAGTGACTGAGCTCAGATGCTTCACAGAAGGAATGACTCGGCAGAACACGAATCCCCAGTGTCTCCAGGAATGAGCTGAAATGAGATTTCTGGTGCTATGATCTAAAGATTTTTTTTTTTTTTTTTTTACAATTTCTCTAAGTGAAATCTGTCCAAAACTAGCAAAAAGGGTTGTATTTGCTGACCAAAGGGTGCTCCCCTCCTCCTTTGGTGTCTCCAACCAGTGATACTCAATGTAAAGGGAATTTTCAGAAAGCTCTTTAAAAATTAATAAGACTGGGGGGTGAAAAAGCCCAGAGATAAAGCTTTAGAAATCACATTCCTTTAATAAAAGTTTTTCTTGAAATGAGAGTAACCTGAATACCAGCTAGAAACCAATTTTTGTCATATGTTCTTTTTACCACATTTTCTCTTTGAAGATATGGGAGGTTTAGAAATTCTTGATTTATAACCTGTTTTGCTTGTTATATGAAGATCTGTTTGATTTATGTCAGTGTTTGCTACTATACAATTTAACATATTTTTTAAAAAAATAAAATTATTGATTTCTGCACCTTAGATTCTTATTTGTTGTATTGATCTTTCAGGGTCTTTAATGCTTTTGAAGTGTGTAAGACAGTGAAATATAAATTCAGAAGGGGTTTTCTGAGGTTTCTTTTTTTATAATGTGTATATTTTATATTATTATTGATTCCTCATTTGCCACTGTACAAATGGGAACAACTTTATTATTCTCCTGACGTTGCTTGTAGTTAAAATCAGCCCTCTTGTTCCAGTCACTGGTGTTTCTTACTGATGTTCCAGAAGGGATAGAGAGGAGGAACTGCAAAAAAAACTTAGTTGTCCATGAGCTGAGATTTTCTGATCTCCAAAGTGAACTTCTGGGGAACCCTTGCCTGCAGAAGAAAGAGCAAGTGTGGCACTGCTGTGTGTGAATTACAGAAGTGAAGTACAAAAAGCTTAGTTTTGATTACATAGTGAATACAAAAATAATCGCAGGCACAGTAAGATATGTGACTTTCTGTGGCAACTGCCCTCTTATTCTCTCCCTGTTTCTCAGGGTAGTTACTTGAAGATTGCTATATTCTGGATACACTTTTGTATTTTATTTGTTTGCTGGTTTACCATTAAGTGATAAAGCTAAACTTAAAAACCCCTCACAAACAAACAAACAAAAAACCACCAAAGCAACCCAGAACAGAGTAGTTAAATTTTCTTATTTGTTTGTTTGGTGCTTGCTGTTTTACCTCTGAAGGAGCACCAACAACCTCAGGATGTATGTCCTGCTAGGGTTTTCCTTGGATCTGTTGCCTGCCTTTGCTGCCCTATTCAAAATCTTTTTCTTTTGAAAGTATTGAACTGCTCTTTGAATATCAAGGCTGATTTTAGATGTTTCTTTAAGGAGGTCTTTCAAGCTTTAATTTACACCTTTGACTGCTTAATACCAGAAGAAATGTCTGCAAGGCCCAGGGTGGATCAAAGTGAAGACGATTTAATCAACAGGCAGAAGCCCTTGTTTGAAGTAATTGATTGTAATTTTGTTTTGGATTTAGAGAAATCAAACTTTGTCGAGAAAATAACTGTGCTGCAATCTATTAAAATGTTTGATTTGCTACTAGGATTGAGTTGTTGTAGTAAAAATGGTATTTATTTTGCTAATTAGGCTGATTTACTGCTTTGCTCCGCTTTTGTTAAAGTGCATAACCTTCATTTATACAGATTATTTAAATTTTTATGACTTTTTATGAAGTTGCAAGTTGATGAATAGCATGTTCCTTATTTATTGTGTCAAGCTGCCCTTAGATGAATGCATGTATCTATTGCACAAAATCTTCACTTGCTTTTCCTCTTGCAGTGTACTGGATAAAGAGGGGCTATTTATGTAAATTGTGCATTTAAAACTAGGAAAAACTACTACTATTTTAAAAGTAGTGAAACAAACTGATTTTGTTCTTCAGCATTTTGGAATTAGTAGGGGTTTGTCGTCTTACAGATGGCAGATAAATTTCTTATCCTTGGATGTCCAGACTACATACAAGGCAGTGAAGTTAGTTGAATGCAAACTAGTTGGGGTATTAAAATTAATTTATATGTCACTGTGAAAGCTGACCACTTAACGGTTTTAAAACATGCTCTTTGTGAACACTGTCTGTGATTTCCAGCAGTTCCATCAGTGGTTTAGCTTTCTTCAAAATTTAATGTACTGCTTGAATATTTCATTTATCTGAAACTATTCTAGTGGTTTAAGTCAGATTTTGGTATAGTTTGCCAAGATTTTAAATTTAATTACAAGTTAAAAATTAAGCTCAGTCTCGACACAAGGTATAGCCATAGAAAACACCCTGGCCCTGAGGTGCTGTTCCTGCTGCTGGGGCTCAGCTGTGCCCGGCTTGGGGGTCAAGGCAATGCCATCCCAGGCAGTGCAGAGCACATGGAGCAGTGTTTTCCTGAGTGCACTGGCTCTGTGTGTGGGTTTGGTTGGTTTGAAACACCAGGTTCAACTTCTTACTTGTCAGAGATGCAAGAGAGATGTTTGTGAATTAGTTTTGCTGCCTGGCTCTGGCCACCCCTTACTCTGTGGAAAGTGGAAGTAGCGGGGTGTGATTTCCTGTAACTTGGTGTTGCATCCCTGAGTTTTGAAGGCTTTCCTATGCTTCAAGGGTCTCCTGTGTGGCTCAGTGCAGCCTTTCCTTTACAGAAATGTGTACCAGAGCACCCACACCTTCTCCATCTGACTCAGCTGTTGTGGGGCATCAGTGAGACCCCTGGATTTCTCTTTTTCATATCTTGCTGATATCAACCAATGTCTTTTTATCTCAACCTTAAAATTATATTATCCAAGACAAACTGTGTAATTGTAAAAACTTTGGTTTTATTGAGGAAATAATAATGCACATACCAAAGATACTGCAGTGGGTTCTGTTGCCAGAACACTGACAAATTTCAGTTAAAGAGTAACAAAATACTTTTTTTTAATTTTTTTTTTAATAGAAATTTTTTGCAAAGGTTAAAAAAAAAACAGAATAAACACTTCTAAAAAGAACAAACAAATGCTTCTGTGGTATTCTCTCTTCTTTTCTGCTGCCCTCATGCCATGACTGCCTGGTGAGGCAGTGGCACTGGGCTGGAGATGCAGCCTGTGCTGGAACTGGAGATCCTGCTGCCAGTTCTCTTCAGGCACTGTCATTTAGTTTTGTTTTATTCTAATTGGTTAAAAGAATAAGCAGTGTGGTTTAAAATTTACTATGTGGTATCTGTAGGGGTTTGTATTTCAATCTTTGATAATTCTAATCATATTTAGTATTGATATCATGGAAGTGTCTGTGTCTTACCAGAATTTTTAAGTTTGTCATGCCTCAGGTCTGGCTTTTTGGGTCCTTCTGGCCATGAGTAACTCAGCTACTCATCTTGGGCAGTGCCCATAGCTTTTCTTTGCAAGAGGGTGTTGGAGATGCTCCTGTACGTGTCCAGGCTGTGAGCAACCACAAGTCCATCTGAATCCTGATAATTTCACTCAGATTATAGGGCAATAGCAAGGCCAGCGGTCTATTGGGAGGCTGAGGAAATGTCTGTCCTTTAAACTTGATTTTATATCATCATTAATTCATAGTTACCAGTGAGAAATGATTAATCTAAAAGAGAAAAATAACTCCCCAGGAGGGTTTGGGTGGAGTGCCTCAGATAGGACTGCTGAAATGACCTCACCAGGTCAAGTCTTCTGGTGACTAAGGATGAGCAGACTATTTGGATCCTCAGTAGTATCTTTTTGGTTTGTTAATCAAAAGAAATGCAAATGTTGGCTTTAATGTTTTGGAAGTACCTCTCTCTCTAAAATGTGCCACGTGAGAGGTTTTTACGTGGAACTCTCCACGTGAAATCACATTGCCCCCTTTGCAGTGTCCTTACGTACTAGCAAAAGTGAAAAGCTGTTTCATTGCACCACATTGCTGGAATCCAGGGCTGTTTCCTTACCTTACCCTTTGTGGCTCTCCCAGCATGTGCTGGGACAGTGGAATTTCACGCAGTGATGGGAGGCTTCATAGATCCCTGTCACTCCTGTGTTACTAACACTTCACACTATTGTTACTTCTCTGGCATGAAACATTTGCTCTTCCCTATGGCTGAATACCTTCACCCACACTCATCTTTGCCCTGTGAGCCCATGGGTGGTCTCTGGCTGGTCCACGGAGCCAGTATCTTCAAAATTTGGTAAGAGTGCTTGGCAAGTGTCATTTTGAGGACTGGCAATTGTCCAAGTCACTTAAGAATTTTGTAGTAAAGTCATTACACGCTGAAGTAATAAAAATTAACTTCATGTGTAGACTAAAATAAATGAACGTAGTTTCAAATCCATTTTTATGGCTTTATAGGAGGATATTATTAGGAACAACAAGATAAAACTAGTAAAGTTTTCTGAATCATTGCATTAACAAATTATTTCGGTAAAAATGCCCCAAGGAAATTATCTTAACTTGATAAAAGAACAAATAGTGCTAATTGCTCTTAGAGTGTTTAGTCTGCAGATGTTGCTAGCAAAACTGCATCCTTTTTGTTTTTGTGGGAGAGGGCCAGTCAGTGTGTCTGTGGTGAGCACACCCAACCTGCTACAACAGTCCAGAAGGGTCAAATGGGACTTCTCTAAAAGGATGCCTGAAGCAGTGAAGTAGCAATATTCCTAGGAAAATATGGCAAATGGATTTATTTCGGGGTAAAGCTGGCGTGGAAAAAAAAAAAGTTAAATGGGTTAGAAGTGCTGGTGTTTGAGACATTTTTGTAATTCCAAGATTTTGCTTGTTCCTTAGGCAGTGATAAGAATGATAAGGCACAAGAAAAAGTCTGATAAATGATTGCAGCTGTAGAGTGTCATACAACAAAATATATATATATTGAACCTTGTTTTTATCTGATCTGGTAAACAGTCTCTTCTGAAGCACAGCAGCTTGTAAACTTAAGTTGTTATTACTTGTGGCTGATGGAAGATGCATCATTATCGGGCTGACAAGTTCTGTGCATTTATTACACTGTGCTGTATAGGTTCTGTGTATCTGTTAGTGCTAAATACATCATATTGTTCCATTTTAACATTTTTAAACATTCTACTGCTGACTTGGAAAAGTGTGGTAAAAAAGCATTGTCAAAAAAACAGGGAAGAAAAGTCCTTGACTAGGTGTGACTAAGATAATACCTACAATGTTCTGTTTGGAGATGAACCAGACCCTGATATTTGACGTCTCTGACACTGAGGGGAAATACTTGTGCCAGATGGAGTATTTTTGACAAATGTGTTTGATACTCCTCACCCCAGCATTCACCAGTTGTTTCCTTGGTTAACCAGTGTGTGTTAGCATGACCACAAAAGAAAACAGCAAAATCTACAGGCCTTCATTTTGTTCTCCATCGGTGAAAATAACTAAATATCTGTAGGTTCAAACTGAAAACAGAGGTGTAGCCTTTTTTAATTTTATTTTTAAAATTCATAAACATTCATCACTTTTATTTGTAGAAGTGAAAGCTGGGCTAGTTTGTGGATGCTTGTTGAAGCTGTATCAGAGCAGCAGAAACCATTCATGGAGCAAGTAATTTCAGTGATGGTAGCTATCTGACATATCTTAAAATTAAGCTGTGGCTAAATTTTCTATCTTTCACAAGTTGAAAAATTAAGGAAGTTTTCCTTCTCAAAGACCAAGACCAGAGGACTTGAGTTTGTTACTTTATCCAAACAGTCTAGTAGATCACATTGATAAATGTGAGTTGACTTAAAAAAAAAAGAAAAGCCCCAAACCCACCGGTTTCATGAACCCTGACAGCAGTTACAAAGAATTCTGCAGGCGGCTGCAGAGGCAGAATTCTGTAAATGAAATTCCCAAATGGTGAAATCCTATCCCCAGCCTATTCTAGTTTGAACGAGATTTGCAGGATGCACAGCTCAGCCAGTTTCACATTCCTGGTGTGAAACAATCAAGATAAGAATCAAAAAGTAAAGAAAGGGAAAAGCCCTGTTAGATCAAACGCTATACACTAATCTTTCTCCTTAGGCAGAATTACTCCTTCCAGAGTCCTTACTACTCTTGCTTAAAATAACAGAGGCCCCATGGCACAGACTGTTTCTCATGATCAGTCTTCAGCTGCATGATTTTGTTTTGGGCAAGTTTTTCCTGGTTATTTAAAATGTGTTTCCAGCTACCCAATCTTCACTGGATAAACCTAAATCTTTTCTTGCCCTTGACATTTGATCCTGTGAAATCGCAGGGTCTCTTCTGCTGCTCAGGGATGTTACATACCTGTACCTGAGACTGATCCCTTAACTAACATCAGCAGTATTTTTTCCACCTTTTTAACTGTTTGCAAAGGGTTGTAATAGGTTATCTAATCACACTTGTTTGTAGGGTAAACACCTTCTGTGTGTTGCTCTGTACGTGTAATACATTAATTCAAAGGGGGTATAAGTTGAGCTATACAGCTGCAATGTACACAGGAAATTCAATAGAAAATATTTCCAGTGAAACAAAAACACTGACTTCACTCGTTTTGGCAACAAATTGTGTTTGCTTAGAGTTTTTCGCCCTCTTTTTTAGTAGGGAGAAACCTCTTCAGTAGGAAGACCCAACACAATTGAAGTGTTAATTAATGTAGTGAACAGTATTTTTTAGAAAAAGCTTTTTTTTTTTTTAATTTCAGAATGAACCACCTAGGTCTGTTGGGGGGTACATAGTTTATTGGCTCCACTCTGTACATGTAGTTAAGCCCTCTTTACTGCTTAGGACAGACTTGAATATGGGCACTGTTAGGTTTTTACCAATTGATCATAGCCTAGTGATGATCTTTGTGAGACCTCTCTACTGTGGTTTCATTTCCTGATGCTCATCAGATCTTTTGAATATGCTGTCACTGATGAAACAACTATGTTTTCCTTGGTTATGCTTAAGTCCTGCTGTTAACCATCCCCTCAAACCCCTCCCAAACCAAAAAAAAACCCACAAAAAACCAAAAGCAAAGAACAAGCAGGTTATTATATTAGTTTAATGCTACTGTTGATTAATGACTTTAGTCCATTTATTTAATAAATGTTTTTCTCCTTGACCATAGTGCTAAAGTAAATATTTTGCTATGTTTCTCTGTACTGTAAGCTCCTTATTCTTTGGAACAGGTTTCAGTGTGTCCTACTCCATGTACAAGTCTAATATTGATGCAACTATTTTGCTATTCAGTCAGTGTGACAGATAAACAGCTCTAGTATGTAAATGGTTTGAAAAGACAACAGAATAATAGATACATATTTTATACAGTTAATGTCTCTGTTGTTTCTGGTGTGACTCATACCTTGTACCTCGTTCCATGTTTGCTGTGAGCTTTTTGTGCTGGGATGCCCACTGCCATCCAAGGCACCAGGCATCCCTTGGAAACAGATGTATTTTGATGATGGAGCTGTAAGGCAGTGCTGTTCCCGCATTTCTTCCCTTTCAGGACTGTGTTCCCTCTTCCTCTCTTGAGCCAGTTCTGTCCTCTTCTGACCCTGCAGTGGGTTGCTTCAGGAGCTGAGTGGCAGAGAGCTACTATTTTTTTTTTAGAGGAAAGGAAATGTTGAGGGCACCCAACTGGCAGAGGGTAGATGGGGGGTACCAAGGTCTCCCCTTGCAATAGCAATTAGGTCTTGTCTAGGGGTGACTCGAGCATAAAACTAAACCAAAGCCTTCAGGTGAGCCACACCTCTGAGCTCTTATGGACACTAGCCAGCTGATTTGAGAACAAGTGTGCTGTCCCTCTGCTTTCCATGTTTTCAGCCCCTGCTGCACGGATGTCCTACCTGCTTGTGAGGCAGGAAAGCTTTTCATGGTATTGAGAGGCACAGGCTCTTTTCCTACACCCTCATCTGCAATTTGTTACAGCTCAGTAGCTGCTGTGTAAGAGTAAGTTGTCCTTTTAGCAGGGATGGCTGGATGTGCATGGACAAGGGCAGCCCTCACGGGTAGGTTTTAACTCCTTGTGAGTCAGAGCCCTCACATAAGGATGCAAATTACCCTGCTGGAAAAATGAGAAGGGCAGAGGCAAGAGGTTTGTAGGAATGATGACGTTGTCCTACTGATGGGAGGTGGTGGAGATTTGGAAAAAGGGAAAATATCTTTGTATTGCTTGGTCTTGGACAACTTGTCTGCTGCTTAGTTATGGGGTTTTACCTGTACAGAAGTACGTTAATCTGATGGTTATTTGTGTGAAATGATCACCAAGGCACAGTATTTCTATAGAAAGGTGTTGCTACTGCATAAGTATATTGTGCTTCAGATGTCATTCAGTTTTCAAAAGTTCCTGGCAAAATGAGAGGGGACTGTAAGCAGAAGTGCAGCAGCTTTTGATTGCCCGTATTTAAAAAAAAAAAAAAAGAAATTATTTCTTGATATGTTCTATGTATCATTTCAGGGCAATCAGTGTTACCTTTCTTGGCAGAGTGAGAGGCTTATGTTTTTCTCTGGCTTTGCACAAAGTAATAATAGTAATAATAATTTTAGGAAGAATCTGGAATGCATTATAAACACCTTATTTGAGTGGAGCTGCATTTCAGGAACATCTGGAGTACATGAGCCCAAGCTCCACCACAGGCTTTACTTCTGACCTCTGGTATGACTAAAAGTTTTCAGAAAAATGTTTTCATACCTGTGGATTTTTAAGTGCTTTTGAATATTAAAAGTAACTCATAATTCTGAGGGCGATTTTAAAAGAATTCTTGGATCCTAACTCTTCAGCCTGTGCTATTGCTTTCACATGCCCAATATCACAAGTAAGGTGGATTTTTTTTTTTTTAGAACATTTTGGAATACGTTTTGTTTTTTAAACCCGATACTTTGCTGCGAGGACAAATATCCTGCGAGGCACTCCTGCAGCGGGCAGACGGAAGGCAACCAGCCTTCCTACCGTGTTCCCAGAGAGGGAGAGAGCCACAACTTCGACACCACTGGGTGTACTCGATGTTCAGGGTCAGTGGCCACAGCGGGACGACTTGAGCTTGTTGACGTCGAACCCGTCTGCAAACACCCGAGTCTTGCAGCAGAACCCAAGTCCTGCTGCATTGTTTCAGTGTCCTCAGCAGTCCTTAGCTTGGCTTGACAAAAATGTAGATGGAGCTTTTACACTGAAAGAATTGACTTCTGGGTACCCAAAAAAGTAAGGGTGGTAGCTCTGCTGATACTGAGGGAAGCACAGCCAGGGCTTGAATGATGGTTACATTAACTGGGGTTGAAAATAACATGATATTGTCACATCCTCTTCTTATTTTGGGAGATTTCTTTATTTAAACATTTTGAGCCCAGTTCCAAATGTGATGTCTCCATAAAATATGTATCCCACCTCCCCTAATAATTTAAGCTCTTGTGCTTTTGTCCCACTGTAATGATTCCTGATGCTTGCCATAATCTACCTATGTTCCTCTGTGAGGCCATCATGAATCCCAAAGCAGAGGAATATATTGCTCTGAAAACACAGTATCTGTTTAAAGGCACAGAGGGGGCAGGCACTGTTAGAAGCAGCAGGGAAAGGGAAGAAGGTGATTTTCCCAGGGAAGCGGTTTGAGCTTTGTTCCATATCCCCGCACTGGAGACCAATCTAAAAGTCCCGGCAACCTTGGAACTATCAGTTCCCTACAAACATATTTCTGTGTTGACAAAAGGAGGTGCTGCCTCTGTTCAGCTGTGAAGGCTCATCTGAGTTAACAGGCTCTGTGTGGGGAAGGGAAGGGTTGTCACCCAGCAGCACGGCTGAGTTGATTTAGCAACCTGTAGCAGGCTGGATTAGTGTTGTGGGAAACATGGCTGTTCTGACCTCGAGGGAAGGGAATGGGGAAAAAAAATCTGATATATTTTTTTTTTAAGTGGTATATTTTGTCTCTGTCTTGGTTCAGTTTTTAGGTGTGTATTTGAAATCTGTAATAAACATAGAGAGAGAAAGAGTGGCCCCTAAATGCTTTACGTTAGATTTTTTTTTTCTTTTAAGAGAGAGAAAAATTTTTTTCTCTTTCCAATTTGAGGTGAGTCTGCTGAGAGCACTCAGGTTGACAGGCTGTTTTCTCTGATTAATCTTGCAGTGATGAATTTAAATTTAAAACTCAGTTCTAGAACAAAATCACAAAAAAAATTATTTGTCAGTATGCTGCTGTTATTATCAATATGTCACTAGTCAATCATCATGTCCACTATTTTCAGAAAGAAAACCCCACAAATTGGAAACTACCTGGAATTTTCACAGGTGGGCTGCCATCCTGCAGGTAGCAGTCTGTGAAGGTGGGGTTTTGTGACTGCTCCAGAGGCCAGAATCCCTTCATGTAACACTCAGTGCTTTGAGTAATAACTGTTTATACCCTTTCCCGGTCTAGACTGGGTTTAACTTCATTCTCTAGGATCCTTTAACTTAGAGTTTATGTGAATTGGATTACTTACTAATGAATTTCATTTAAATGCCTTGCAAGTGAAATGGTGCTGCAGCACAGCTCGCCCTCCTCCATCCCGGTGGTACCAGCTGATTGGTATTGACAAGATTACTGGGCTGCGTTATGGGTTTTTAATGGAGCTGGCTAAGTTGGTTTCCTCTCCAGCAGTTCAGCTTCTTTCCCTTTCAGTGGGCTGTGAGCTGTTTTCTGTGATTGCCTCATTTTTTTGACTGTTACAGAAACTGGTGTTTGAACTTGTGTATAGCTGCTACAGTATTCCTTTGCTCTGCTCTGGTTTGTCCTGTGTTTCTCACTGCACAGTGAATCCTGTTTCTGTGCACTTGTGAAGAGTGATTCCTATATATGGATGATCTTTTCTCCAGAACAGTGCTGTCTGCTTACCCAGTTCTTATTCTTTATCCCCTCAGATACCTTGCTTTGTTTTGACTGTTGGCTTACATACGTCCTCAGACAGACAGGTGGTTGTTCTTTGAAAGAATACTTCTGACGTGTGGAAAGCTGGGCAATTTAATGTGATGTGAATGTACAAGTTAAACATTTCACCTTTGAAGCATCCAGAAAATCAGCTTATGTCGGGTTTTTCTATATTTCTGATGTAATAAAGGTAAAAGACGGAAAAAAGATCTGGAAATAAAAGTTTCTCAATTGACAGAGAAAAGCTGTTTCAGACAGAGGTTAGGAATATGGGTGGATATGTCTCTGGGCAGGTCTTGGATACTTTCAGTGCTCACTGATGAGGCTTCTTGTAAAATACCCTCTGTGATGCCCCTCTCCATGGGAGCACACTCCCGGTGCTGTGCCACTCCCTGCTCCCAGAATGAACTATTGGAGCAGTATGTGGGCGTTATTTTGTCACTAGGATCCCTATTGCTACCTCCTACTTGCAAGTAATGACAGTTTTTCACAATGTCTTGTGTGTGGTGCTGATTCCTCCCCCCCACAATTATATGTGTTTGTTTCTCCTGAATTTTCTGACTTGGTATTTGTCTCGGTTCAGCTTCACTGTTAGATCTGAAAAGCAGATGTTATTGTAGACATGCTAAATTGCTTAAAAAAATTGCCATACCTTGCTGTGGAACTGTGATTAAAAGAAGTAGCTTTGTTTTTCTCTTGTTTATGTTCCAAACATGGCAGTGGTATAATCACCACTAGTGTTGTGTGCCTGTTAACCAAATGAAAGGAAGGATTCAATGGAGTGATGAGTTTTCAATTTAGGCTTTTAAAATTATTGTCTGATGCTTTTTACAGCCTAGTTACTGAGGGGAATATCCAGGATTTAGTTATTTTTAATTCTATTTTGATTGGGACGCTTTTTCCAGATACTGAATCCAGATAAAAGCTGGATACTTGAGGATAATTTAGAAGAAAAGATACCATGTCCTTAGAAGGCTTTTGTAATTCACAAAGCACAACATCTAGTGACTAAATTTGTTGTTAGGGCTCAAATAGCACCAAAATCTCAGAAAGTAGTATAAACAGTGTGATCCTAAGAGGATTAGAAGAGAAACACAAGTGCACAAGTTCACAGGGGGAACAGGAACAATTCAAAGCTCGCGCAAAAATCGTGGGTTTAGCCGTGGCACAAACCCCACGTAATGGCTGGAGAGGAGAAAGGAGCTTGAATGGAGGCCTTTCTGGAAGAAAATGGATAAACATTTTTGCAATAGCTTGTAGAGAAATCCTTGCTTTGAACTGATTATGTTTGGAAGCAGGTAAGGAATAACATCAGTGTACATCTGAGCTACGTGTTTATAACCGTATTTGTCGCTGTGTGGTTCCAGGGTTGTTTTTATCTGTGGTTTCCTTTGTACCACACGATTATTACTTGGTTGATAGCAGCAGACCAGCCTGTGCTATCAGCATGGATTGTTATTTGCCTCTCTGGTGTGTTAGTTTTTGGCCCTGCAGGTGGGAACTGCCTGTCTCGTGCAACCTGTTTGCTTCAAACTCTGTGTGCAAGCTCTGGCCTCGAGTTTATGGCCTCAGGATGCTCTCTAGGAGGAGATGATGTGTGGTGTTGTACCAAGTGTTTGGGCACAGTGTCACAGAGGGACATGGGCATTAAGTGTGCCATTCTGTGCAGAAAGAGCTGGTGTGGGCAAGGCTGGTGAGTGCTGGCTGTGAGCAGGTCACTGCACACATGGCAAAATCTTCTTTCTTGTTAAGTTGAGGGGAGCAGTCTTCAGGCCACGTTGAGTGTGTTAGTCATCAGGCAGCAGTGGACTGTTCCCAGCCTCTCCAAGATGAAGGATCCGAACTCACAAGCTACTGTGCATTCCCCAGGTGTGCTTTATCAACTTCAAGGGCATCTGGTGGATTATTTTTAAGTGTCACATAGTGTAGCAGTTACTGCGCCTGGGCACCTGTTTAAATCACCATAACAGGTCAGAATATAAAGGCAAGAGATAGTCTAAAATCAATAAATTATAACTGTCACCTGCACTGTTTCAAGGTGCATGCCAAAATCCAATAGGATAAATTTGGAAAGAAAAAAAGCTGCTGATGAGGCATTTGTACTCAGCACTCGATTCTGAAGAAGGACACAGCAGAGTTTTCTAAATGTTTACGTGTCATTTCAAGCGCCCTTATTTAAAATTGGAGCTTACAACCAATTAACATTGAGTGAGGAATGAAGTGAAGTCAGTGAGCCCTTTCTTTTCTCATTCTCTGCTCTCTTGAGTCTTTGCTTCCAGCTTCTTTCCGTGTCACTGCCCTGTTAGATATAAAGCGAAGGACAAGAAGCCTCTTCCACAGATCAGGCGGAAAGGTTTCCCTCTCTGGCTCTGAGGATAAGTACTGCACTCAAGATTGCACAAGGGCACAGAGGTGTTGGAAGGAGACAGTTTGGGCAGCATGTACCAAAGAAGGCCTTTTTTCATTGACGAAAATGGTTTATGTTTGTGCAATCATCCTTTTATTTACGTTTGCTGTGTCCCTTCCCAAATGAAATAACCCAAACCAAGCGTCTCACTCGGAACAGGGCAGCAGGGCCCTCCTCTGCCTTTCTCTGCACACAGCTTTTATACTGATTGAGACTGTTTTTCAAAATAATATTGGTTGATTAGTTGGCATTTTGTTCAGTTTTTAAGGAAAATTCTTTTTATAAGCAAGTAATGTTTTAATGGGGTCTGCGGAGCGAGGTGTTAAAGCTTTCTCTTCTCTGCTGGTCTGCAGCTCTGGCTGTGGAAAAAGCAGACTTTCTGAGTGGCCTTGCATAGGATACTGTGCCACTTGAGGAACAGAGTTTTCCTCAGCCTATTTACATAATTTCTGCCACCCTAGTACAACTAAGCAAGGAAATAAGAGCATGTTTGCAAATTCTTTCAATTCCCAGCATTCCTCAGCATCCTCTGCAGTGCCTCTTACTTGCACTGTGAAGGTGACGTTTCTGCCTGCTGTGTGGGATCTTCTAAGAATAAAGTAAGCCCAAATGCTGCAGGTTGTTTTTTTTTTTTTTGGCTGGGTCCAAGAATGGCTTTATAATAATTTATTTCCTACTTGTTGAGCTTGAAAATTGTACCTGAGAACCTCGTGTTGATCATGAGCCCCAAATCCCATAGTTATTCTTTAGTCACAGTAAAAGTTTTTTAGCACAGGTTACAGATGCTTTGTAAAGAGTTTAATCTAAAAATAGTCTGATAATACTTTATTAGTCACCCATGTCCATCTGTCACCCTTCCTGCTTTTTGAGTGGGCGATTAGATTATGTCCTAAAGAAAAGTCGTCTGGCAAGTATTTGTGTGAAGGGCAGTCACTCAGGAATATTAGCGTGAATAGAAATCATTTGTCATTGCTCAATATAAAAATGGATGTTGCAGTGGATGGACAACAGAATCTGTTTGCTTATACTGAACTATTTTATTCTTAGACGCATAAAATTATTATTGACATGCAGTGAGAATTACTGAAATGTAGGAGAGCATGGATTTGTTTGGATTATATTTTTGTTGGGGTTATGAACGTGGGCAAGATTTCTCTTGAATATTGCACTAGGAAGATTTCTATTATGTACATGTTGTCAAATATTGGCAGCAATTATTATGAGCTTTTTTTTTTAATTACTGACGTCACTGCTGGAGTTGGTAACTGTCTGGGCACATGGGTACACCTCTGTACATAAACAGAGTTATTTAGCGCACGATGTGTTTGAAAAGCAGATTTATTTTTCTTTAACTGCTTCACAGTGGATGTAACCATTTTGGAAGTCAAACCACTGGAACGTTGATTTTTGTTTGGGGCTTTTTGGAGTGTTCAGGTGTTGGGAGCTGAGGTTTATTTCCAGAAGAAATTTGGCATGGGCAGAAGATACTGTAAGTTGCCTAGTTGCCTTCCCGAAGCTTTTTCTGGAGAGTTAAGGCAAAATCCAGACATCAGGATTTTTTCTACCCGGGTTGTTTTGTTTGTGTGTGTTCCTGCTGAATGGGTGCGACCGTCTAGAGGTCTAATGGTGCAAGTGCTCATTCACCAGGCTTGTTTGTTCAAAGGTCTGTGTTTCAGGCTCCCCGCAGGAGCCGATGTGTGATGTGGGGAGCGACAGGATATGCAAAACCCCAGCTCTGTGTGCTGTGCTCTGCTCTGCTCCAGGCTGTGCAAACTCAGTGGTAACCACTCAGCAACCTGAACAGAGCAGGCTGCAAGGCCCATATTTGATAACATTTTATTGTGTGTTAACACCACCATTTTCAAAATAATAAATATTAATGCGTCCTGTTTCGTCTCCTTATTTCCTTGTCAGCATCACCCTTCTGTGGCAAGAGGCACCTGAAAGGAAAACTTCTGCATATCAATGCACTGCCAATGGTAAGTACCTTTTTAACTGACTAAAGGTGGTGTGGTTCCTTCCTGCTCACGTGCCATTAGCAGACTTGTATTGCAAATAGTATTTTTTAGAATAATTACTTTTTAGCACACAAGTGCTAATTGTAATTTTTTGGAAGAACCTCTAGACCTTTATGCTGTTTGACAGACACGTTACAGTTGCACCTGGTTTTTATCCTGTGGGAAGTAGGGCAGCGTGTTAATTCTGAAGCGAGAAGTGTGACTTGACAATAACATGGCTCATCCTGTTGGTAGCTGGTGTTGCTTCCTCTTTTGGCCAAAAGCCTGTTTGGGGCGAGCTGTAGCTGAGCTGAGTGTTCTGTTGCCCCCACTTGGGTGCTCTCTGCAGTTTGTTTCAATGTTAAACAGCTTCTCCTATTCAAAAAAAACCCCAACTCTACAGTGTAAGGTGTAATTTGCTTCAGGCCATTTGTCAGTGCAAGACCAGTGAAGTTAAAATCTTAGCTTCTGTACGAAGGGGATTGGTTGGTGCAATCTTCTTTTTCCATCTCTGGGATGTTAGTCAGTGTTACAGACTATTGGAAGTTCATATTTTCAGATTGTCTTCATGGTTTGCTGATGCTTCCTGGTAGTTGTGCATATGGAAAGCAGAGGTGAGGTCTGAAGGGAAGGACTGGAACTTACTGCTTCAGCTTTGATCAAATAATCTTTTTTTCAGCAGTCTTGGGTTCTTGTGTTGTCACAGTTGAGGTGTACAAGAATGGTAACTGCAGCCTAAAGAAATAAATGGATAAAATGCCAGCCTGAGTTTTATGTTTGAAGCATCTCTAGATCATTATGCTCAGTACAGAAGTCAAAGGGATGATATTTCGAACCACTTGCTTTGAAACCTGAATTTTGGATCTGGGAGCTGTTTCCTTTGGTTTGTGCGTGGGCATAGGTCTAAGGAATATGTAAATAGCCACTCTCTTTACCCTGTGAGGAAAACGACACTCCAGGAGAGTTTACTTGGCTGTAGCTTCTTTACTTTGAAATGCAGTAAGCAATTCTTTTCACTCCCAGAGATGACGTGGAGTGAAATGTAATATATTTGGCACTAAGTAAAGCAAATACCCGCCTGAAATCAGCAGATTTGCACCAAATGTGTATGTCATTTAATAGTCTGATTTTTAGGCTCAGAGTTGATAATGTATAGAGTTTGTATTGATTTGGGATGAATTTCAGCTGGTGGAAACATTTGTTGAGTGAGAAAGCATCGTGTTTACATGGTCACTTAACCTGGTATTTCAGCTTCTCAAACCTGAAATGAGCAGTGTTCTCAGCCTTTTCTAGTATTGCTAAACCTTCACTGTTGTTGTTGACCTTTTTCCAGCAAAAAGCTACTCTGATTTCTTTTTATTTTGTAGTAGCTGAGTGTTATTTTAGTTATGATTTAAGATACCGATCTGTATTACTGCTTCTTTTAAAAACATGACTCATTTCATATTAACCTAGTCCTTATACTTCATAAAATTTTAAAATACTGAGAGACTGTACTTGAAATGTTGCTGCATTTTGTCCTAATTTCCCCCCTACAAATTATATTAGAAATTCAGAATTGCTCAGTCCCCAGGGCATGGTAGTTGTTACAGTGATCATAAAATATACCCAACTGTTACTTGTAGTGAAGTGCTCTTTTCTTTAAGGGTTGTTTTTGTGCTATAAGTTATTGTATTTTATTATTTGAGAGATTTCTAAACAGTTACTCACCTCTAATTAACTTTGAAATAGTTTGAATTTACATCCAAGAGACAAGCTAGATACATTCTTCATCAGTCCAAAAGTAACCATAACTTCATCAGTATAGTAAAAAAGGCTTTTATAGGTTCTTATTATGGTATTTTTTTCTCTGATGCGTGTAAACAAAGTGTGGGCCAGAGGTTGCTGAAAAAACCAGTTTGTGTACATCTCCCAAACAGGACTTGGTTTAGCTTGGCTGCCCATGTTCAACACATGTATTTGAATAAGAAATTAATTTCTGATTCCCTTGAGAAATGATAGTAGCATTTTGGATCATTTTTTAATCCTGATTGTCAGTTCCATTTCTCAATAGTAAAAAAAAATAGTAAAACAATTTACACATCCTCTTTTTTTTTCTTAGATTTTCTATTTTAGAGGTAATTAAAAGAAGCTTATTTTTTGCATGATATATGATACGTAACTGATAACTAAATAGGGTAAAATTCCAGTTACTCCTTAAAAATACATTGTAGTTGTTGGCAATTTTTTTAAAAATAAAATATTTATATTGTGATATAGCCTCCTAAAAGAGGATATGGCTGTGTCCAGTGGGTGTAAGTTCTCTTTCCCATTCTTCCAGTCAGCTTTAATGTTCCTCATCCTCTTAAAAGAAAGATGCAAAGGCTTAACAAAAAAGACCTGTTAAGTGCAGGAAAATAAGTGTATAATGCTACTTTTTCGAAGATTTCGAAGGTTCATTTAGAGACTGATAACCGGGTACTTAATCCACAGTCACAAGGATTAATGGATGTGTTGGAAATGAATATTTAAAGCCTTGGTCTAAGCAAAAGATGATGTCAGGATTTCAGCAAAGGCTTTAGCAAATAAATTTTCTTATGTGATGGATCAGGTAGCTTGCCCGAGAGAGGTTTTCCATCATACCTTGCAAGGCTTCTCTTGTGAGTTTTGGAAGCAAAATAGTTTGTCTTTCTGTCTTCTACAAGTTACTGAAGCAGGTCTCTGTGTGTGCATAAATTTGTGTGTCAATAGGAGTGTGCTTCTTTGTGCATGTATCTATGCAGGCACGTATATGTATATCTCAATATATATAAAGGACTGTGCAAAACCCAGAAACTTAGAGAAAGGTGGGAGGTACAGTTTGAGGCTCTTACATGACAGGTTGCTGTGATGAGTTTAATTTTGCATCTAAAAATGGCTGTGAAGGAATCAAACAAGCAAGGCAACATGGTGGCCTTTCTGAGAGGCATCCTGGAAAACACTGTGCCTGGGTTCTTAGCTCCATCTTTTACTACACGGGTGGTTTGTCAAACATCAGCACCCTCATCGGTTGAAAAGGTCTCATGCAGAAAAGAATAGGGGATGTTATTGTTTATTACAAGCTGCCACAGGCCAAGTCTGAGGATAAGCAGTGAGCCTGTGTTACTTATTCTCCAGGAAACCGGTGTCATCAAAAGCTAATGCATGTCCACATAATCTTGGGGGCAATATAGACTAGGTGATTTGAATCCTTTCTTTTTAATGCTGTCTGCTTTTAAGTGAAGCCATCACAGTGTGTTTTGAAGGTGTGACACACCTGTTGTTTGTTACATCAACTGTTCCTGTCTGTAAGAGATGTTATAGAACAACTCTGCGGGCACTAAATCTCTTGGGCCAGGAAATTCCATGGGTGCAGCATTTCAATGTAGTTATCTACCCAGTGTGTTTAGCCCAGAAACAGCAGGAGTGCTTGGAGGAGATGGGGAGGATAAGTCACACCAAAGAAAAAAGGCGTTCAGTGAAGGGATTGGAAGATGTCTCCAAAAATTCCCCCGAGACTGCAGCAAGATTTTTTGCTTTGAACCCCTCTATGGTGCCTTTAGGTTGTCCTGTGACCCTACCACTCCTTAGAAGAGAGCTGAAGGAATAAATGAATATTAGCCTGTGGTTCTCCAGCAGCTAAACCCATCTAAATGCTGATATATCTGCCATTAACCTTCTGCCAGTCCATTATGTTAAAATGGTTTCATGTAGAGGAAGACAAATGAGGGAGAGGGCAGGAGCCTGCACCCAGAACTGGAGGGGTTTGGTGTGGAAGTTTTGCCTCTGCTGACAGCTGCCAAGGACAGCTTGAGGTCTGTGCCACCAGCTCCAAGGTTTTTGCACTGGAATTGCAAAATTGGCTTTGTTTCAAGAGGAGCTGAGTGGCATCTCTCCAGTATAAGTATATACGACGGAGTATCTGGAGATGGGCAGAACTTTGTAAGGTGGTAGAGCTGAAGGTCAGTTGTGATTACACTGAGCACAGGGACCCCTGCTTTCAAGAGTTTATGAAACTTGACAGTTCTGAAGATGTTGGCCTCAAGAGCCTTGAATAATGTCTTAAAAATAAATAACTCTGCAAGACTAAGGCCCTTATTCTATGAAATACAAATGCATGTGCATACATGTAACTTTGAATATAGGACTAGTTGTTTTGAGATATAAATAAGGAGCACTCGCATGCATAAAGCTAATCAGGCTTGAAAGCACTTTGAACAGTAGGGCCTGAAAGTGCCCATGAAATTTATTGTTGAGGCTGTTGGTTGTACAGTTTATGGAGTGCAGCTTTAAAAGGGGAAAAAAAAATATATTTCTAGCAGTTTCTAAAATAGTCTAAAATAAATGACAACATGAAATTTTAGACTGTTCTGCTCCTTCTGAAATCAGTGGATGCTATTACCAATGAAGGAATGTGAAATGCAATGTATTTTGTCTGATAATTTGTTATGGCTGAGAAATTATATTTCAGAATGTTTATACATCAGTTCTATTTATTTGACCAGCATGAATGAGTTCATCTAGTGGTTTATGTGTGGAAGAGGAAATGCTAATAATGTGATACAAAAGAAAAATTGTGTCATGTGGTAGGGTGCATACTGTGATAAGCATTAAAAATTGTATGTATATTGTATTCTGAACCATTTTTGAAAGGGTTTTTGAAATGTCTGTTTCTTTACAGAAAGCAGGTTAAACACATTAGCAAGATGCCTTTCTGATTCAGAAGGAAAACACCCCTTTTCCCCTTTTTCTGCCATTAAAGTTCATCATGAAATGAGTCAACTAAACCCAAAATGAACGTCCTTAAAAAATTAAGAAGTGGTGGCTCCATTTTGAAGTAATATTTGTCAGAGAACTTTCTCTGCTGGTTCTCTAAGCATTTTACAGTTCAGAAGTAAGCTTTGACTAAGAATTCTCGGCAGAATCATAAATATATAATTATCTAAGCAGCCGGGATTATTTAGCCCCTGGCAGGTGCCCAGTGCCATGCAAGAGCAGAGGGAACTGGGCCAGTATCTCAGGCTCTATGGGAACATCCTCTAAAATAGGATAAGGGCCATGGGCTGTTCCTTGTCTACTGCCATTCATACATTTTAAATCTTAAATGTACCTGAAAAGAGACCTCTTCTGCTGCTATGGCTTGTCTTCTCTTACAGCTGGTTTACTCTGTTTTTTTCCTTGTTGTGTTCCTCCTGCTTCACCTCTCCTGCCTTGGGTTTTTTCTGTCTTTACTGCTTTATACTGGTTTTGTTCAATAGATAATGGCAGCAATAGCAGTGCAGTTAGCATTAGATTATATCTTACTTGATCAGTGTGCCATCTGCTTTAGAGGAGAGGGAGATTTTATGTTTCTGCTCTGGGTTCACTGCCATATGCCCGTGGTGAAGTCGTGTAACCTGAAATGACCCTTTTCCTGCTCTATTATATTGAAAGAATTAGAAATAAAGCGTAAAATCTTCTCGACATTGACTACGTTTGTTGTGTAGTTAAAAAATTGGACTGCATATCATAGGTGTGCATGAAGTAGGATGTTGTAGAGAAAACCCAAGGACAGGCTCTTTTGTGTCCCAGCACATTAGTGTTGCCATCTGGAGAAGAGCAAGGCTTGTTTCACAGAAGTCTGTGTTAATGTGTCACTTGTACCATCAGGCCTTGATCCTGGTTTCCTTCTTGTCAACAGAAAGTTGTTGTAAGTTCAAGTTAACAAAGGTAAAAGCTGCCCTTAGTCTCAGCAGTGCTGATGCTGGGAGATAATGGATATTGCTGCAGAACAACAGGAAGTCTGCAGGCTGTGGGGAATGACAGTAGTGATACTGATTTTTATTTACTTAGGAGAAGCTGAGACCTTTGGTGACCTGGTCAATAAAGACCAGGGACCTTGTGTTTTCAGGGCCATCAACAGGGATGGCAGGTCCGGAAGCTGTACTTGGATGCCAAGTCTCCAGTTCACCAAATTAACAGAAACAGAAATTGTAATCATTGGGTT
Organism: Manacus vitellinus; assembly: GCF_001715985.3. Taxonomy (NCBI): domain Eukaryota; kingdom Metazoa; phylum Chordata; class Aves; order Passeriformes; family Pipridae; genus Manacus; species Manacus vitellinus. The sequence continues at coordinate 115,762 of NW_021940207.1, read as the reverse complement.
AGTGCACCCATATTTGTAAATAAAGGTCATGTGTGGTGTTCTTATTGTAATTTAGTGAACAAATATAAGAAACTATTCAAGACAAGGGATCTGAATAATCAGAGGGGGTGATACTGAGCATATGTATGTAGGATCAGCATCCATGAGTTTAATACTCACACAAATGGAGGGTATTGGTGTCAAATGTGAGCCACGCTTGGAATCTTTGTCCTCATTAATGGTATTAATGAAATCTTCCCCTTTCACTTAATTTCTTTTGGCTGTAGACGGACCATATTTTATTAAGGTCTACATGTGTTTTAATGATGTTTTATGATCTGTTCAGGCGTTTGACAGCTGTTTTTAGAAAAAGATAAGCCTAGTAGTGTAGGTCAAGTTAAAGTCCATCATAACAATATGAGAAGGAGAGGATTTCAGTAAAGTAATAAACTGGCAAATGAGCTCTTACAAAATCAGCCATTTCACTCTTGTAACTTGTTTTTTCTATTAGCTTAGTTGACATGTTTTGTGAAAACAGCCATGCACTTCTGGTAAAGAGCATGCAGTAAGTCAGATAATATATATATATATGATGGACTGTGAAGAAATGATTTTAAGTGTATGCTTATTAATGAACTCGGTGGTTAAAATAAACAGGGGGCAGATCAACAATCAGAGCAGATTCTTTTTTCATGAATAAAAGAAACAAATTTAAAAGTATCAGGTACATAACACACAAATTAAGGGAAAAAAATAGATGGTCAAAGGTTAAAGAGGGAATGAAAACACAAGTTTTATGGTCACAAGATCAAATGAGGCATTAGTTAATTTTCCTTTTTTTGGTGCAGTTCAGCGGGAGTTCAAGTAATTCAACCGAGTGATTGAACTGGAACAGAAAAGAGTGCCAGAAAAACTGGTTGCTAATAACATAAACAGAAAAAATAATCAAATGAACTTAAGACTTCGTGTCAGCATTTCACATTAAAATGCATTTGAAAAGGCTAGAATTCCATCCTAGTTCATGGAACCTGATTTACATAGAAAACAAATTTGTAACAGCTATTCTTGCAACAGCTGATAAATTATTCTACTAATGAGCCGTCAGAATGGATTTAACCAACAAGTGGCTGAGGCTCAGAAGGTGTTTTCTGAAGACTGACCATCTGGGAAATGGGAAGAAAGTTGAGGAGTAGGTGAGGATATTTGAGCCCTTACCTTTGAACTGTGAGGAGGTCACTTAATTACGTAAATTGCAAATGGAAACCACATTAGGGATGCTGGGGTTTTGCTCTACATAAAAGATAAAATACATTGTATTATTTCCTACCACTGGCACCCCTGAGGTGATGTTCTGCTCTTTAGCCAAGATCATTGCTGCCTTTTCTCATACACATTTCATTCTTTTTATGATAAGCAAGTAACTAGTATGTTTTTGAGTTCATGACTGTGAATACAGCTTAGAAGAGATTGTTGGCATACCTTTCCACTGGCCTAATTCCTAACTTCTTTTATATTTAACTTCTTCTAAAAACAAAATCCTTTTGTGCTGAACCGTTCAATTTTGGTTATCACGAAGACATTCCCTGTGCTGTTGCAGTTCATGAGATTCCTGGTTGAAAGTCCACCCCAGTGGATGGGCAGACTCTGGCCCGTCCTCATTCCTGGCTCGAGCTGGGAGCCTTGGTGAATGGGCTGTTGTGGAGCAAAGTTGCTTTCACTGACCCATACAGTTTTGTTTTACCATTCTCTTTGCTGAAGCTGACTGAAGTTTCTCAGCATATCGGCAGGATATATACAGGAACAAGCATTCCCTCTTTTTTGGTGGTTTTTTGGTGTTTTTTTTTTAAGGTTGGGGGTTTTTTTTGTGGTTGTTTTTTTGTGTTTTTTTTTTACTCACACATACTGTGATTGTCTCCATGGTGGTCCTTGTGTTTCAATTGAATTTCCTTTTCATAATAACACAAAGTAAATAAAATCTCCATTTTTGTCTTGCAATATGCCCATGTAGTTGCAGGGATTGCCCCAGTGATGTTGGCTTGGACTCAGACTGCCCCTGTTAAAGCTTCTCATTTTCATCAGGCTGCTTTTCAGTCATCTGCAGTCAGATGTGGGTTGTAGCATAATTGGAAGAAGATCAAGTGTTACATGGCATAGCATAACTGTCATCCTCTGAAATGTCTTAGTCCTGGGGTCCCTGTGTCTGTAGTTCTTGGGAGCTCTGGTGTTGGGTCGTGAGGGAACTGGGAACATGGCACAAAAACTGTCACCTGGGAGAAAACAGTATAATTAATGTGAACGTTTTACTTCAGCAAATTCAGAAGCACATAAGTCTTGGACTCATTTTTTGTCTGATTTGGAAAGCAGTTTAATCTGTTATGTAAATCTTTAAATTTATGCTTCGAAAAGGAGTGTTACATGCGTAAATTCTAAAGCATTCCAAAGAGAACTTGTGGCATCTATACATAGCAAACCTATGGAAAAAAATACTCATTTTTGGGGTTCCTAAGGTTCTGTTGTTACCCCAAGATAGATGTGGGACTTTTTGCATAATGGATGAGTGGAGAAACATAGGGAAAGGCAAAGCTTGAGCAGAGTTTTACTAGAAGCGCCAAGTTACAGCTGTGGTGGGTGACATCAACTTAAAAAGATGTCAGCTATGCAGGACTCATAAGTTAGGAACCTCTCTGCTTGCTTTTGAAGAAAAGGCATTGCAGCTTAAGCCAAGTCAATTGTTCCACATATTTTTGTGACTTGTAACTCATCCGGTGGAAAATCCACAGTGGTTTGTAGGCACAGTGCTCTGAGTAGGGAAAGGAGCTTGGGGATTCCAGGAGGAGATCTAGGTCACAGAGAAACACACTTGCTTCCTTATTTTCTTGCCCTGGCAGCGTGTCATTTGTGTTCTAAACAGTGCTATATCCACAGGAATCTTCCACCAGAAAATTAATGTGTGTCAGAGAAGTCATATATTTAAAAACAAAATAAATCTAGCCTTGCCTCGCACATCTCTTCTGGCTACAGTCATGAAAATTGCCTAGGGGGCAACTGAAAGGGCCTGTTTGGGAAGTGAGTGAAGTCACAGCCCTTCCTTGGGTGGTTTGTGGGAGCTGAGTGTAAGTTAGGACCATTTGGAGGATAATGCTGTGGCTCGTTTACAGAAGCAGCTTGCTGCACAGTGTGTCAGAGTTGAGGAAGCACAGTGTGATCTTACCATGGGCATGGTTTTAGAAGGCTTGAAGAGCAGTTTTGTGGCCATCTCAACTTTGAATTCAGTGTGCTGTAGAGCCCCTCTGCCAGCATACGTTGAAATCCTGCAATAAGAGTGCTATAATTAGGAAGCTCAGTTGGAGAACTGGGTGAAGGAAACACTTGCATTCCTTAAGTACAGTGGATTTGTCAAAAGGAAAAGTGTACTGTGATTCACTGTGTATTCCAGAGAAGAATTTCATGATATGTGTCTCGAGTTAAATGAAAAGAGCAGGAATATACTGAAAGGGGGAGGAGGACAATTCTGTTTTAAGAGGTGAATGCCAAAAGATCCTCCAAAATCGAAGCATTTTGAGGAAGGATTTTTGCTTCTTTTTGTCTTTCTGTCATTGCATCTTAGTATAGGAGACTGTAGGGTCTGTAAAGTGCGGACTTCACTGTAGGAGATGCATCTGTTTATCACTTCTAACCAACCCTAAGTGAGGTATATGGATTCTTTTAGTAACACCTAGAAAAAATATTTTGTTTTGGGAATCTTAAATCTACTAAATATTTGCTGAGTGAAGAAAGAATCCTAGCCAGGCAGAAGTGCATGTGTAACGCTTTACCTCACACCAGGATAATGGCTGCAAATTTCTGGAGCTTCAGCTGTTTAATAAGGCATTCCTTAACTCAGCCCAGCAGCCAGAGCCAAGAGCAGAAAAAGTGACTGTTCCTGTGATGCTTTTTCCTTTCCTCTCTCAGCCTGTTCCCACAAGAGACTTCCCTGCCTGCTCGACTCTAGTCTTGCTTGGTGCCTGTGTTTATGCTGGCTGTTGTTTTGTTTTAATATATATTCCCTTAGACCAGGGAATATATATATATATATTTTACTGTTTGCTATATGGTTAGAAAATGAGAGAAATCACATTGTCTCACTGTATAGATTGTTTTTTCTAAACACAGAATGGACTTGTTACCTAGCTCTTTATCTAGTTTTTTTCCACATAAACTGGGGGCTAGCATTTAATCCTCATTCAGTACTACAAATATTTCATTCCACTAGCCAGAGAAAGAAGTTACTGAATTTAGATAAAGATGGCAATATTCAACATTGTATTTATTTATCCTAAGTCAGAAACAACTGGCACTCTCACAAATGTCTAGAAAAGCTATGTTACATCTCAACACTTTCATTATCTTTGAAGACTCTTCAATGTATTTTGTCTCCCACAGAAGAGGAATCTCTTTTCTATTTTTTTTTATAGTTGTTCTAGGAGGACAGACAGCAGTGATACTGACTCTCTGGAGAACCTTGGTCCATAAGAGAGAGCAGCAGATGGTCTAAGGGAATATATATTAAAATAAAATAAAAGTCCTGGAAAGGAAACTTCATTGTTGACTTTTGATGTTGTTTATTGACCTTGTCTAGTTAAATTACGATCTCTTCAGCACAGGAATTAAGTCCTGTGTGTTTATGCAACATTAACACAATGGGACCCCCACCTTAAAAACGGGTCTTTTGGATGCTGCTGTTATTCAAACAAATGATAATAATTATGTTCATTATGTCTGGTTTTAGTTGTAGTGAAGGTTCCTTGAGCAAAAAGAGGTGTGCCTGAAATAGAGCAGCAACATTTTTAAGTGAAATGAGTAAAGGCCCCACGATCCATTGCATGTGTTGGTTTTTAATTGTCTGTTTTGTAGATGTTTTTGTACCGTTCCATTTTATCTAAGTGTGTATAAAACCACATCAGAGTTTTTACAAGGGTTTGTATCAGTGCATGTTGGTGATTTATACTCAATAGTAAAGATGATGACTACCAGAGGTTTCTTGGTTTTATATAATCCTGGCTTTGCAGCCTTGTAATTCACTTGCTGTCTGTTTTGCAGTGCAAAGCAGTGATATAAATTCTGCCCATAGGCTTATTTGACTTTTCCTTCTCTACAAGTCACAGAAGCAGAGCTGTGGGGGTGGCAATCCCCCCACCTGCTCCTGTACCTGCTTGGTTTCCTCCCAGGCACTGATTTCTGGTAGCCTTGGGGTTTTTTCCCTCAGGTTTCAGTGTTACAGATGGAATTGAGGGACAGGGTAAACAGAGATAAATTTGGTTACATACGGCTGTGCTGTGAAAAATGCAGGTTGTTTGTGTCGAGAAATTGGGTCAGGTTTTAATTGCATTGTCAAGGGTAGTTAATGCTTAAATAGTTTGCTTCTCAATATAAAAGGGAACAAAAATGGATCTGCTATTAACTTTTTCTAACATTTCTTAAATTACAGTATTTATGTGTAAATCTAAAGTGCAACAGGTCTAGAAAGCCCTACAATTCTTTTAACTACTTGCAAGTGCTCTCAGTTTTCTTTTTGACAAAATGAACTGGTTTTGTTTTTCAATAATACATCCTGTGGCATATCTACAATGAGCCTCTTCTCATCCAAATGTTGCTATTCTGAACAGACAGACCTGTTTGCTTCACCTGAGGCAGAAAACAACATTTTTGGTGTATTTTGAGTAACACTTCTAGCAGATTTGGGAGCCAAAGTTAAAGTCCATGATCGCTTGACAGTGCTGCCTCATCCCTCTGCCTCTGCCTGCCTTCCAAGGCCTGGATCACACGTTTGCCCTCGGTGTATCCACAGAGGTTGTGTAAGTGAATAACTCAGTCTGACTTTCTTGCTGTGCTGCACGGGGTCATCGGGTTTTGCTCTTTTTCTAAACTGCAATTCAGGTGAAGAATATGATGGCAAAGGATTTATTGTTTCTATGGTTATATAACAGGATATTCAGTTACAATAATTTCAGTTAATTAGGTTAAATTCAGCGGAAAGGCAGCTTCCCTGGCATCTTTGAGGGGGAATTCTCTTACCAGGAGATCCACATAGACTGCCCACGAAGTCTGTGGTTTGTCTGGTTCCCTCTGCAGTGGCAGGGTACATGTGGGATATGGAATAATGGTCTGAAAACACAGTACTTACAAAAGGTGTTCATCTGTCAGCAACAGGGATTAAGTGTTCACTATATCCTTGGGGTTTTTTCCATGAAGAATTTTTTGGTGTGGATTTTTTCGAGTGATCTGTATGAGGCAGGACTTCCTAGAAAACCACATACCCAAGTCTCTAAATTCTATCCCTGTTTCTATTAAGATTAATTAAACAATAAAAAATAATGTCAAATGTCCTTCCCTCTCTAAAGCCAGCTGTGCCTGGGGCAAGGGTAACTAAAAAAAAAAAAATTAAAATTAAAATAATATTTTCCTTCTGCTGGTAGTGTTTGCATATTTTAAGGTAAGTGTTGGAGCAATCAGATTTGGAATAGGAGAAAAATCAGAAAATATGAACTAGGTCTTGACTTGGTGCTGGTTTTATATAAAGCAGCTGGTTTGAGGTTGATTGTGGTGGTACAGCTACAGAGGGAAAATCACTTATTGGTAACTGGGCTCCAGTTTTTATTTCCAGCTGTAAGACATGTGGATTCCTGAAACCATTGCTTCAATGAAATTTGCTGATAGTGAAGACTTCCATTTAGCTGGTCAAGGCCACCCTAATCCTGAAAATTTTGATATGATCTTCTTAAGGTTTAAATGCTTTCAGTATACATAAAGGAAAAGCCCATCAAGGGATGGATGGAACCAGGTTCATCTTTTCTTTATTACCTCCTTTTCAAGTACCTTGCAACTTTTCTGCTTACAAGTGTGACAGTTATTAGAAAAAATAAATTGTACAATGGATATAAAAATATCCCATGTGATGAAAGTGGCTTTGGATCCCAGATAGCTTTGTGTTTTGTTTCTTCTTACAGGTCTTATTTCCTTTTCTCAATTTTGACTCCTTTAGTTTTTAATGTTTATAGTGTTCTAGTGAATTTTAAGATAAAAGGAAAATTTAGGAAATGGAAAAACATAGACAATCCTGTTCCCAGAAAGCAAATTATGTTCTTAATAATTTAGGATTCTCTTCACTCCCCTTGGATTTAAAGGTGAATTGGCAACATGCAAAATTAGTTACAGCTACAATTGATTTCTTTGTGCAAGTACTTTGGTATGCATAAATACATGAGAAATTAAACAGCTGGCATAGGGCCCCTGGTTTTGTGTAAATCTTTAGGCTAGGAGGATGATTTTTTTTATTTTTTACAAGATTGAAAGAGCTAGCTGTAGAAGTAAGTAAAAGGCATTATTAGGAGGAATGTGCTCCTGCAAGCTGATGGAAAGTGATGTGCTTTTATGCCGAGGGGAAAGCTGAGCAGCAGTGATTACTGTGTTTCTCTTCAAGTCTATCTTTCAAACATTTCTGGACATTCCAGATTAATCTGCTATAAAACTGTAAAAATAGATTATTATCCACTGAAACATGAGCACAGGTCACCTTGTTGAGGAGATGGTGTTCCTTAGGCTTAAGTTTGTTTGGAGAACTGTTTCTATGTAATTCTGTCTCCATTTCTGTTTCCTCTCCATGGCAGACATACCTGAAACAATTGAGTCCTGCTTTTCTCTCAGGAGAAGGCTTGAGGCAATTTAGTGTGCATTGGCAGAGTTTCTCCTGCCAGCTCTCCATCTTCAGTGAACCTCTGCAGGATGCTCTTTTTTATCTCTTTTCTGCAGATAGTGTCAGGCATCTGGAGCGAGAAGGGGAGGAGAACTGTTTTCAGGGCAAATCACAAAACAGAAGAAAACGGTGGTCATAATCTTAAAAAAATGTAATCCACCTTTTCTGAAGCCTATGCTCTAGTTTTGCCAGAGAAGTCCTCAGTTGCATCACTCACAAAAGCTTCAGAGAAGGGATGTTCCTTGTTGATTTTCCATGATATAAGAGAAGCAACAGGAGAGGCCTTAGCAGGACCTCAGCGTGTCAGCAGGTAGCCACATATGGAATGTGTCTTTCTCTTGGTTAGCTGGGAGTCACTGCTGAGCTTGGTCTGGACCCAGTGTGGTTTTGTGCAGTGTCTTATGCAGGTGCAGACACTTCCCCCCACTGATTGATAAGATATATTGTTAGAGAGATGGTTTCTGCTTTGTTGTCGACTATTCCATTTAAATACAGTCTAAAGATGGAGTAGTACATTGTATTGCATCTCACAGTGCACTGCTTCTAGCACCAGCAATCCAAGCTAGTCTGTGGATGGGAAGTAATAAAATCAGGTCCAAAAATCACTGCCATTTCCTGGACACTCACTTCTCCCAGCGTCACCGTGTCCAGCGTCCAATCCTTTTTCTTTTTCTTTGCGTAGACTTCTAGATGGAAAAATGTTTGCACCAGCTTGTGTGATGTAATAAAGACTATTAAAATGTAACATGGCTTTTGGTATAGTTGATGATGAAGGTTAGGTGTTAATTTGGGAAGGCACACAATGGGGGTATTGTAATTGAGCCGTGGCTGACATGTCGCTCAAAACTCAAAGTAGGTTGTACTATAAATATAGTCTCTTGTTTTGCAATTGACATTTTGCTAGTGGGTGGCTAATTTGAAGGGAAATAGACCAGTGATCTAATATTAATAACTAATTAATAGTTATGTGGGTATTTTAAGTCTATTTTTCTGCTTATTTATAGGCATATATTATTCATCTATGCTGTGTATCCTTCTTTGTATGTTTAATTCTGAAACTTTTGCTTCGATAATATTCAGGCTTATGTGCCTTTGCAATCAAAAGCTTGAAAGGAAAGTTGGTGTATTCTTCAAAACCACTTTTTGAGGATGACAATTTCAAAGTAATGATGCCTCTTGAAGCAAGGCCTAACAGGAAAGCCAGCGATGCATTGCCTACATCTCACCTTCATCTGTGAGTCCTAAATCAGCATCAGTACTGTATGTTTTCCCGTGTATAAAGTAGAACATAGGGGCAGTTTTTAGGCCTCCATTGAAAGTGTGTAGTTCATGGGCAAACTGAAGAAGAATAAAATAAGAAGGGGCATCTCACAAGAAGCCTTATCCTGTGGGATCAGAGTAAAACATGCATTCAAGTGCACATCGCTTCTCAAAGCATATGTGTTACTATACCAAAGAGATGTCATGTTTTTCTTTGCTCTGATGGGGCAAACTTCTGTGCAGGTTTGTATCTCTTGTGCCTATTTCCTTTGCCTCCTGTCCTTTCTCTCACACTTGCAATCGTCTGTAAATTAATAAGTGTGCTATACTTGTCCTTTTAATGAATTCTTAATTGAATTGATAATAAAGCAGGAAGACTATGTGAGAGATGCGTTATACTTTGTATATGCTTGATATTTTTAGATCCGTTTTGTCACATATGCAAACATTTTTAAATGCATTCCATCAAATTCTGTAGAACAGTGCTGTGATACCCCAGGCTGTAACTGCTGCAGAATTCGTGTGTGTTGCCTTTGTATCTTGTCCCTCTTGTGTAACTTTGCTGTGAGCACTCAACTCACAGGGAACAAAAAATGTTTCCCCACTATCTGTAGAGTTTACATTACTCATTTAGCTGCTGTCCTAGGAGGTTTGAGTTCTGTCCTAGAAAGCATTTGCTATTGTTAGATTAAAACCCGGCTTCTGTTACTTGTGGAATGCACTTGTTAGTGGAAGTACCATGGTCCCTTTGACCACGTGCTGCATCTTCTGCATAAAGGTCTTCTCAGCATTTGTTACAAGTGTGAGGAAAAGCCCATATTAGTACCAAATGTCTGACAACAAGCAGATGTAGTGTTTTGCCTTTTAATACCCTGCACTTCGGGGGGTGGGGGTTTGCATGCAGCTGTTTGCGTGTTGGAAGGCACAGTTATTGATGATAGAGGAAGCACAGTGTGGGACTTAGAGCTTTCACAGCCAAATTGACAACTGCCAGCACCCTTCCAAAGGTGTTGAGCTTTTGTGTTTGGTCTCCACAAAGCTGTGTCTCTGCATGTTTTTCAGTGTAGCTCGTGGAGTCATCGTCGTGAAACAAACAATTCCAGATAGACAGACTCCTTGAAGGAAAGCTTCTTGCTCCCCATTTTCTTGCAGATATCCAGAGATTTCAATTTCAAAGCATGTTGGTTTATTTGTGAGGCTTTTTTTGGGTTCTTTTTCCTGGCTCTTATGTACTGTGTTGTACCCAGGACACCTCTGGGCAGAGAACCAACTCAAGACAACTTGTGTCACTGGTGCAGCGAGCTTCAGCTGGAGAAGCTGGTGTTTTGGGCATCACTTGGGACCCACACCATTTCAAGAAGTGCTCGAGGTTCAGTTGTCCATTGATAAAGTGCAGCTGGTAGTGTTTGTCCAGTTCACAGTGGTCTGAGGAAGAGCTGACACTGCTGACACACTCGCCAGCACTGGTGGTGAGAGTTGTGTATGAAGGCAGATAACGAGGCCCATGTTTTAAACTCTGCAGGACACATGAAGTGTGATTTCCGTAATTTCTCTTGTTTCATGGTTAGTTTGAGCCATGTTGGAAGTGACTATCAGGAGGTTGTTTTGAAGTTTTTGTCCCTGTGTATTTTTCTGTCTCTTTTTGCATGACAGTTCATGTTTTTGTTTTCAGTTCCCTGTGACTCAGGGAATCTTTTGTCTATGCATGTGCTTATTGTAAGTAGCCTCATGTGTAACATAGTCCAGTTGCTTCTCTTGTAATAATGAGAACCCACTGCAAGATTCATTCTTAATCTGCCAAGGTGTTTAGGCAAGTTTTAAGATTCTCTAGTAATAAAAAAAAATCCCTTAATACACTGAAAATTTACAGAAATTTGCTTGTATTTCAAGCATTGACATTGTGGTGTTGGGTCACAGATTGGACTCTGATCTCAGGTCTTTTCCAACCTAAGTGATTCTGTGATTCTGCAGCAACTTCAGTGCTTTCTCCTCTGCTAAGAAGTGTGTCTGCATCTGGTCAATCCTGTTTGTCCTTCTAATATTTACTTGCTAATCTTTCGTATCAAAAATAATAAACCATATTTGTCAAAGTACTAATACAGCAGGTCACAACACTTTAAACATCTTAAAAATTACCTGTATGCCAATACACAGGAAGTATCTGTCAAACACTGGAAATATGAAGCAATGATTCCTGTACCAAGTTCTTGTGTCTTGAGCTGCTGCTGATCTACCAATAAATTCAAGGAACTTCAGCTGCCCTGTGAAGGATTGAGAACAAGGGCAATAGACAGTTCATGTGTTGGAAGTTCATGAGTTACTTCCACAACTACGTGAGTTTTGAAATACAGAATGTTTTTAATGGCTGGGAACCCTGTTTGTTTCGGATGTCTAGACATGGAATATATTCTTCCAGCTGAATGGATTTTTGACCTTCTATATTCAAGTTTGTCGTATGTTCCATAAGTATCTCTGTATGTGCTGCTCTGATATTTATAGGTCTTGAGACAGTGTTTTCCTACTCAAACACTTAACTTTCTGAGTAGCACCACAAATTAGTGTCCTTTTGCAAACATATTTTATTTTCTCTCTCATATTATTAAAGGCCCATTGAGTCTGAAAATTAAGTAATGTAACTTTCCACATATTATGCTTTTTCAGCATAATTGGAAGATGTTTTGGATTACTGTCTTTAGGCCTGTGCAGCCAAGAACCCAATTATAGGCATGGTTAGAACGCACTAGCGTGCGTTAGTCTGATTATAACAAGATTCCAATAATGTAAAATTGCTGCACGACAAATTAGTTTGTATAGATTTTGACAGTTGTTGCCTTTAACAAACTAAATTATTAAGCAATACACAGCTGCAAGGCTTCTAAAATTGAAGAAAAATAGACTCTTATTTCCTTGTCAAAGTCTTTTCCGTGGACAGGACCGCGGGCGTGAATAAGTCTGGTTTGAGTTGTTCAGTTGACTTTGTGAATCCATCTGTCCCAAGATGATTTTGTCTCTGTAAGCAGATGATAGACAGATTACAAGAGCTATGTTAAAGACTTTTTCAGGCACCTTCTTTTTGCCGTGAGTCCTGACAAGTGCACTCACAGTCTTTTGGGCTACCACTTAGTAAACTAAGTTTTGGGAGGTTTTATTGTAATTTATGAATAAATGGTGACTAGATTAATGCTACCTGTTTATTTTCACTACAAACCTGAGCCAAGAATTTACCTTGACTCTCCTGGGAGAGTGCAAGAGTTGTTGGTGTGGTAACTCCATATACTGATTGAATTGCATCTCTGAAATCCAAGAACCTGTCGTTCCCTCTAGTAAGGTGTTACTACAACGCTATAAAATAAAGCAAAATCTACTACATTCCAGCAATCAGGTTATTCAATCAGTAGCTTTATTACACTTTCCTGTCCTGAGCTGTGTTCCAACTGCAGGTTTTGAGACCCACCGTGGCTGCCCAGTGACGTTTGTATCTATGTTGGCGAATCTCTCTTTTAGTGATGTGGACTTTAATTAGATATGACATAATTATGATACAAACCTGCTTTCTGTCCGGTTTAGGACCAAGCCCTACTATTTTTACATACATTTCCAAGTAAATTAAAGCCCAGTTTTGGGGGTGTGCTCCATCCCAAAGTGTACTGTTTGATATCTGTTCAAAGGAACTGGGACTCCAGCAAAACACAGTCACTGCCCAGCAGTTTGGCTCTTTCCTCCTCACAGTTCAAGAGCAGCAAGGGCAGACCTGATTTCTGAGTGTCCTTGGCTGCTGTCGCTTGTGGTGTTTTAGCTCTTGCACTTTTCTCCTGGGAGAACACGATGGCACTGACTTAATGGGGGTAAATGGAAAGATGAAGGCTGCTCGTTTTCTGCACGTGGAGAAGGGTGAACCTCTGGTCATGAATTCAGAGGCAGGCATGAACTATGCAGCAGCCTTCTGCTCTGGGAATGGTGACAGTGATGCTGGCTGATGGCATAAAATAAGCTGCTAGAGGTTGTATGGAATGGTGGGGGGGGATGGGATAAGAAAAATATATTAATTTACCAAAATCTAAAATGGCAAAATAGAGGGTTTTCAGGAATGAGAAAACGACAAGCCAGCTTTACAATGCTTTTGAGTGGCTTACACTTTGAAGGCTGCTTTTTAAGGAAAAAGAGATGCAAGCTCCAGAGATCATTTTTAATGAGTCTGTGAAGTAGTGCCTGTAGCATTTGCATCACCAGTCTTGAAACAGCACTAGAGGAGGCAACCTTTAGCAAATAAAATGCTTCTGCCTTCCAGTTTGGTAAAAATGATTCCTGGTTTGATTTTTTTTTTTTTTCCCCACTAAGCATATACTTACAAAACTTAAATACTTTGAGCCAAGTAGTGTGAATTATGATCAGGACAAAGAATTGGAATATCTGTCTCTAAAATAGAAAGAATGAGAATTTCAGCATCTTGTTTCCAAAATAGTCGCACATACTTCTTGCTTCCTTGAAGTGCCCTTGGCAGTCAGTCAACCATAAGACTTTTTGAGCTCCATTGATGTACTCTGAAAATATCCTCTGCACTTAAATCGTTAAGAGGATGAATTATGGAAATGACAGGGGATAAGGAAGAGAAGAATAGATGCACATTCACTTGGGGCATTGCCTTAAGGCTGGTGTCATTTGTTGGTTGGATGGTCTTTGAAATAGAGGCATTAGAGGGAATGAGTTGTAGCGAGCAGATCAGATATCTCATCTATAGTCATCATACAGAAAGGAAACAACATCAAATACTGTTAACAGGTGGTCTGGTGGGGAAGACAGCAGTAAACAATACTTCCTAAAAGTAGATAATTTCTCTCTCTGTGATGGGCCATATTCAATTTATAAAATGCCCATCAGTACTGTTTATGACCACATAATTTACTTTTTTTCTTGTTTTCCCTAACTAAACATGGTTTAAAATCAAACCAAGCAAAAACACCAGACAGTCATTAAAACAAAGCTATTTGTTTGTTTGTTGAAAATCAATTTTGGGAATATTTTTGTGGATTTTTTTGGTGTTTAATTTAAAAATTGGGACCTAAGAAGTCCCCATCTAATAGCAATAAGGATTTCAGTGACAAGAGGTGGAAGAGAAGAACATCTAATAGAAGTTGCTGCCCAAAGCTTGGGAGGGTTGCAAACAAAGCTGTCATTGGAAGAAATTAAGTCAGTCTGGTGTGGATAGCTATATCCTTTAATTCAGAGAAGTACTGGACACATTTTCCCTGTGTTTCTTTCTGTCAGCAAAATGAAAAAGGTTATGGAAAAAACCCCACCCATGAAATGGGTGAATGGGCTCCGTGCTGATCGAGGAGCACGCTCTAGTGGCAGGTTAATCCAGCGTGGCCTTCTCAGGTTCCCATCCTCCACCTTCACTCATATTAATCAGCCACTTCAGGAAAGAGAGTGACATTTTCACAGGATCCTTTAAATTTTACCATTTGTGTTGCTGTCCTTTGCCAAAACAAGTGCAGTGTGTTTACATGCGGCATCATCACGTGTATTGATGGTAGTGAGATGAAACTCCTGCTCTGTAATTAATTTTGCAGTGGGGAAGTAATGTCTATTTTTGCATATGGTTTTTAAATGCATAGATATTTTAAGCTGCAGTGGGAAAGATTTCATGCTCACGATGCAGAAATTCTTATGGAGTGTGAGCAGTTTAGTAACAGATACAGTTGTTAAGCCTGCCTGTTAGCATCAGAGAAAATGTTTGGTTCTCAAAATCATGCACATTTTTGCAGTGTTTTCTGTTCTTGTCCTCCCCCTGAGGCTGGTAAATCTCTTAGGCCTTTCCCTCCTGCTCATCTCTTTTTTTTTTTTTTTTTTTAAACTATGATGAGACTTTAGTTTTGCAGTCTGATTCTCATCAGATTCCCTAAAACAAATGTAGATAGTCATCTTGGAAGAAAAATAAAAGACTGAGCATGTAACTATGAAGCAATTCACATCTGAAGAGTGAGGATATAGTAAGGGAAATTATGCCCTGTGATTATAGGTGAGCACCGTGGAATGTGCTTCATTTCATCACATCGCTTGGTAGGAATATAATTAAATTCAAAGTTTTTATCCTACATCCTTCACTGTATGTGAAGCTTTTTTTGCTACAAATTCTGCTCATGTCACTAACATAGATTAAAAAAAAAAGAACATGTTCTCTTTATGTAGTGTGCTTCTGCCACACATGCAATGGCTTTTACTCATATGTTGACTTGAAACAGGTTAAAAAGGTTTTCAGGATAAATATAGTTTAGGGGATTCTCTGATAGTCACATTATGTTCTGTAAGTGCCTGCAGAAGTAGCTGACTGTTGGAACCATCTGAAAAATTACTTTTGTCCCTTAGTTGTTCTTAAAAGCCCCGATAAGTTGGGCCATGCATTTAATTCTTGCTATGCACCTCAGCCCTCTCCATCCCATGGCAAATGAGTTAACTGTGAGCAGCTTTGCTGCTGGAGGTTAATACAGTGGTGAATTTCTGGTCTTCTGTGTTGTGTTTTTTGTGTGCTCTCTGGGGAATTGTGGAGAGGAAAGGAATTCCTCTTACAGCAGCTTCTGTTGAGGGTGTGGTGGTACCCTGCCCTCCTTTAGGGCCTCTGGATTCTTTCTCCTGTTTGGCATCATTTTGGGGGGAATTTTGGTTATTTACTTGAAACAGAGTTTCTTCCAAATGAATGAAAAGTACTTAATGTAAACATAAAGTGTACAAAGTTCAAACCATGGAAGTGTTGAAACTTACTGCTTCGTCTTGTTTGTTCAGCCAGGAGGATCAACATCCCCTTTTAATGACCTTTTGCACTTAGAGTTAAAATTTTATAAGTGTTTTAAACTTTGCTTCTGATTATTTTTTCCAAATTAAATTTTAGCAGTACAGTTGGTATATACAGTTAGGTTCATGGAAATGATCAAAGCAGTACATGATAGCCTAGCAGAGGATTAAAATTACATTAATATGGGGTCAGGACCTTTTCAGTTATCTTGTGAACTACTGTCAGTAAGTGTTACAGAGAGGACCAGGATACTTTTCCAATCCAGGGTGGTGGTACTGGAATGTTTTTCTCGGAAACGTAGTGATGAATAAACTGACTTTATTCTGAGTGCACTGGTGATCTCACAGTGATGCTTTGTAGCATCTATTTCTGACTCCTCTGCAACAGTGTATTTATGTCTTCTTGTTCTGAAAAGTAGAACTGTTGATATGTAGATGTGAATTAGATATTAATTAAATGCTGCCATCCCTGTACATGGAATAGTGTAGTGCCATCAGTGCATGTGGCATTCTCCCATCTCTCACCCAGAGCTCTTCCCGTGGCTTGGTGACAAATGTCCACTTGGCTGTTGGAGGTTTTGCTGGAGGGAGGGAGAGAGAAGTTTACTTGAATCTCTTGGGAATTTAAACATGGAAAATGATTGCAGACCTAAATACCCTGTGATTCCTCAATCAGAAAAGGAAAACAACATTTTTAAGTCTTATTCAGCTTAGCAACAGACTAAATAGCTGAGGGTTTCTTAGAGGTCAGTGGTTACTTTTAGGATGATGGAAAGTCTGAAATGCTACATCCTGTTTAAGGCATGTGTTGCCTTCCTTGGTTTTAATCCTTGTTTTAAGGAGGTGTTTGGGAAGTTTCGGTATTTATTATTTGTAATGTATTTCATGAGCCTTTGTAACTCGAGTTTAGTATTTAGAAAATTGCTTGTTGCTTTTCAGATCCTCTTCCATTTGAGGCAGGGTTTTATCTTTTTTACTATTGAGTATGTCCTGCTTCAAACAGCATTACTTTTGATATATGGATTCTTTTCTTGTGGTGCCCAGACAGTGTTCCTCTGCTTCTGCCTTCAAACCTTTTCTTGTTAATCCCTTAGTTTACATAAGATCACTCTAATGATTTAATCTGTAATGAGTATTGGTGGTAGGAATCACTGTGTTACACAAATATAGGATCAGTAATTATTCTGATCACAGGTGCATAATGTACTTGTAGGAAGTGTTTTAAGTTTTGAAGTTGCCTGTAGAAATTAACTTCATGAGGGTATTTTAAGGATTATTTCATATAATGTGCTCTTTTTACTTTTTTTGGTGTTAAATTCAGCTCAAAAATGATGACTTTTGAAAACTTTTTTTTGTTTGTTTGTTTGATCGTGGCCTTATGTTTCCTAATTTTTATCTTGCTATTGAATCATTTTAGTTGTATGTATTGGCTAACACTGCAATAAACTTCTGCATCAATACTTACCCATTTGTAAACTTTAATCTGGATTCTTATAAAGTTCCCCTTTGTCAGTGTGGGCAGACAAAAAGAACAGAAGTTCCTTTGAAGCTAATGCTCTGTTCTGAGGTGGGGTTTTGCTTTCAGCTAACACAGTGACAAGAGAATAGAGTTGAAACTGTGCCTGTAATTTGTTTTTTAAATAAATTTCATGTAAATAATCAAAAGATGGTCTTTAATTTTTGTTTGTTTATTTTCTTAACTAAGCATATATTGTTATCAGTAGGAAACTGAATGTTGTTTTAATTCTTTCAGTAAAAAGACTGGTAGAAAAATAGCTTTTATCCTTTTTTCATCCTTTAAAATAAACATTGATAGAAACTATCATAATATGGTTTGTGTTACAGGTGGTGTAATACCAAGGGCTGTACTGCTGCCACATCACAATTTTGTGGGGTTTCAGAGAGTAGTTCTGGTAAGGACACTCAATGATTTATCTATTTATTTGTCTTACAAGTGGACTGATAGTTTGGTACAATTTAGTATTACGTTCATTTACAGTATTTGTTAGGTATTGGTTTCTGCAGTTCACTAAATCCTTACATTTAAGTGTTCTTTTATTCAATGGTCTTTATTAACAGCTCCTTTTGGAACTGTTAGTGTCTCATGTGTAAATCCATATTCATTTTGTTGAGAATTATTATGATATAACACATCAATTCACAGCATGGAAATATTAATAAATAGAGCTTTTGTCAAAACACACCATAAAAACTGTTTTGTCTCCTGGAAATGGGGAGTCACTATTGCTTTGGTGTGTATCAGTTTTTAAAAAACGGTGGAAAGTTACTGTATTTTGGTTATAGTATGCTTTTTTCAAGTGCTGAAGTCTTGTCACCCTAAAGGAAAATACAAGTATGTGGTTCAGAGGGCAAATATTCAGACCATGTGGTATTACTTGTCTCTTCTTAAGTGTACTGCACAGTCACAATTTTGCAATCATTTTCTTTAAATGCATGTAACTACACTCCCTCTATAATTTTTTTATTTTGGATGCTTTCTTTAAACATATTTTCTTCTCTCTTCTCCATGGCTGGGGTTACAAGGGAGCTGAGATTACCTTTACTTCTTCTCAGAAAGGGAAAATTCATTCTGCACCAGTCCGCCAGCAACCATACTCAAGTATTGTGCAAGAGCACAACTGAGCATTTGTTCTTTCAGCAGGAGATAACTGATACCACATTTGTATCTGTAGAATTTTTAATATCTACTGTAATTTAACAAATGTCTTGTGGGTGTAGCAGATGTCTTTTCTCCCCCCCTCTTCTCTCGCCTCCCCCCCCATTTTTTTGGTTTTAATTCACGTTCCCTTAAAGTTTTTGGCAAGCTCTCTTTGTGTGCTGTCTTAGGTCTATAGAGGGCATTCAAAGACAGAGGGAATTTGTTTTTAAAAAACCTTATCTTGCAAGTAGACCCCACAAGGTAGAGAAAAGGGTATTGCTGATGTTCTCTGTGGCCTTGCAGGGTAATATTGTATTGGCTCTGCTCCAGCACATCACTTAAGCAATTGCAGTCAATGGGACCAGAATACATTTAAATATTCTTCTGGATTGATCTGTATCTATGTATACTTTCTAAAAATGAGGTGGGATACCATGAGAACTTCTCAATGGGATTCCGTGGTTAAGCTAAAAAACAAGCTCCAGGTCTTTCTGTGCTGGAGATATTGGGGAGGGGGTGGGCCTTGCTTGAGAAATCTCTAGAGGCTGGGGAATTAAGGAAGCAGAAGAGTACTGGAAGTTGTGAGTGAGTAGGTGTGAAGACTGAAGCCATTTCCCCTTCTGTTGTTGCATTAGATTGGTTTGTCTAAAATAGTTGGGCATGGTACTGTTCACACTGTATGATTTCCAGACCTGTAAGTGCATAATGCCTTGAGCATGCACTATTCATGCATGTAGGCTTACATTAGAGTTTGTTAGTCTTGGAGTGAAAGAAAATGGGCTTTCAGATTTATATGGGAGAAATGGCATTAGGAAGTTTTGAGTAGCATCACTCAAGAATGTTAAGTGGCAATTCTGCAAAGTAAAAACATCACAGCTTTATAAATATTTTAAGAAAAGAAAGATGATGGGAGCTCCTTGGAGTCTGAGAAATACTGAAAATTTTTCAAAATGTTGTGAGCAATTTGTGCAGTACTTATTAAAGTATAATGTCATCTGGAGAAGTCATGGACTTCTTCCTCTCTATCATCTCTTTATTTTCAAATAATGCTCCCATTACTGGAAATGGGTGAGCAGAATTTTTCATGCATAAAATCTGTTATTCCAGTGTTTGAGGTAAGGTAAAGACAACCGAAGACAGTGGGTTTCTTTTTCTGAAAGACTGTCCTATCTAATTTGTTTAACTCTGAGCTAGCAGAAGTAGTTACTGTGATTGCTTAATTCTGCAAAAGACAGAGTAGAGGTCACTTGTGGGACAAGCTGAAGATCGTTTCAGTGCAGCTGCCTGTGTAATAGTGGCCTGCAGTTACAAGACATGGTGTATTTCCATTTCTGCTGATGTTTTAGCTTGACTAAGCAAAACTGTTCTCTCTACACAAAGCTATGATTGTGTTTTCCAACCACATCAGTAGAGGACTCAGTTTAATTCAAAATAGCACCTTCTAATGGAGAGAGGTCCTTATTGGACACATGATATATCGTCACGTTTTGAATAGTTTACTGCAGAGGGGACTAATTAAAAAATTAGTGAGAACAGATGTCTAATGTTGGCCTAAGCAGTCAGAAAGAAGAGGAAATGTCCTGGGTTTGAACTTTTTATCTTAATTGGATCCCTTGTGACTTTCAACCCATTTGATAAGAGTTTCTTCAGTAGACTCTCCTGCTTCTACTGTTCAAAGCCAACAGCTTTAAATTTTAATGTTTTTATGTGTGGGTATAGGCACTCACACAGTCTTTGCATACAGTTTGGAAGGACGATTCCTTCACTAAACAAAAACTTTATATACCACAGGCTGCTTTGGTATAGCTTTTTTATCTCCCATGTGCTGTACAGAAAAGCAAAACACTGTTCTTTTAAGCTGCATTTTAGTATATTTTTTGAATCCTTTTACATGTTCTTCTACAGGTGTATTCAGGCTCCTTTTATTAGTCAGACCCTCTGTAAAGTGCCAAATTAGCAAGAGGAACATTTGGTACACTGCTTTAATCTTAAAGATCAACAGTGCAATTGCTTCTAGAGATACAGGTGACTTTGCAATGTGTAGGAGCTGTCTGGGGCTGTGTTATGGCAGGCATGTTCATGGAATCTCTGGGAATTTTTCCTTTGCAGCAGTATAAATATGCCTCTAGACTTAAGCACTGATGAAGTACCAGAACTTGGCATTCATTCAAAGTTGTCCTTGGTCTAGGATAATTTGAGTTAGGTAAAATATTCCATTTTCTACAGGCAAGGAAAGAAGCTTGTTTTTATTTTTCAGGGCATACTGTAAAAGAAAAAACTGCTCTTGATGATTCAGATATTGGAATAGTTCCCAGGAAAAAAAAAAAAAAGAAAGGGTATACTTCAGGGTATGGAAAATCTAGTCGAGGATGATGACAGTATTGCATGTCTTTTCCATGTTTTCTAGGCATATCACCTCAGCATATATGCTATTCTTAACATTCTGCCAAAAGACCCTTGATACAGCTTCATTTAGAGAAAAAAATAAGCAGATGTTGAAGGCAGAAGGGGGACCAGCTTAATGTCTAGACAACCTTTGGAGGCATGAGTGAGTTATTCATCAAATACATATGCTTGAAGGGAAAAACCAAAACTGTTTCTCATTGAACTTTGGGCATAGCTGATATAGATGGAGACATTCTCTGCCAAAATACATAGCACTAATGCCTAGACAGTATAGTTTTTGCTCATGACAACTTCCACAGTCAGATTTGGGGTGTGGTACAGAGTAGGATGTAGAGATGCAGAGATTGAATGCCTGCACCGAAGGTGGTTACTGCAGGAGAAACTTAAAATTGTATAAATTAAGGAAAGAGATGCTTGCAGGCTTGGAAAACAATCTGTCCCTTTTTGCAGAGTTACTGGGGGCAGGGTGTTTTTCTTGGAACTACCCATGTCCTGGTGAGGGTTTTGTGGCTGCAGCTCAACGTGTTGTGCAGTTGAGTGTCCAGTCTCACAGGGGGCTCTGGGCTGAGCAAGTCACTGCACTGCCTCTCTCTTGTTCTTTCTTTGTCACGTCGCTGTCTCTTGTCACTGCACTGCCTCTCTCATTTTTTTGTTTGTCACCTCCCTGTCTCCTGTCACGGCACTGCCTCTCCCTCGATCTTTGGTTATCACCTCGCTGCCTCCCAGACCACATGTGACAGCCCTGAGAGACCAACGGTGATGGAATGGTGGCCCAGGAATGCCCAGTGTTTTATTTCATAACAGTAAAGCAGTACTCTGCCCTCCTGACCTGCCCCAGGAGCCCTTATAACCCACCTCTGGGCTGCCTCAGGCACACACTCCTCCTTCCCCGCTGCCTCGGCCAGTGCTGCAGCTCTTGGGTTGCTTGGGTTGCTGTTGCTTTATTTCTCTGTTACTTCATGGTAGGTCACACCTGTACTGCAGGTTAGTACGTAGTGCAGTGCAAGAGAAATGGGAATTTTACATTGGTCTCACATTTCTGTTACTTTTGGTTGTAAATAGAAAACAAGATAAGTAGGATGATGGTGCTGTGTCACACCAAGTGAATCACTGCGTGCTGTCTGCAGCTGCACTCGGTCCTGCTCAGGAGTGGCCATGCCCAGTGTCCAGAGCAGGGCTCAGATCATGGGTATTAAACTCCTACTGTAATATTTGATTTAAGTTTCACAGATAAGAGCAACTTTGCCTCTTTTGAATACCAAAAGTAGTGTTTGTCAGACAGTGTTTGTTTCTTAATTTATTTCATGTTTTTTTTAAGAGATGTGTCTTGGTGTTAGGAAGCCAGAAGAGGCAAGTACTTCACATCCCGTTCTTCATTAGAAATAATTCTGATAAGACTTCTAAGTCATCTAAGTGCTTCTGGAAAATTTAGCTACCTAATTTCAAGGTTCACCTGGAATTAAATCTGAGGTGCCAAAGTAAATACAGTTAGTTTCTGATCCACTTCAGTGGTCCTTTTCCTAAAAAAAATCTGTAAGCATTAAATTAATTTTCATTAGTACTCTTTTTTTTTTTTGAGGAATCTCTGATTTAGTATTTTTTTTTTCCTGCTAATTGATCTTTAATTAAAAAAATAAAGCCTAAGTGAAGATGGTTTCATATTGCCATTTTGCACTTGTTTACACTGGTAACTGATTTCTGTCACTTGTCCTCAGACACTGCAATGCTGGAGTTCTAAAATGGCTTTTTAAAGACCCAGAGCTGTGGTTTGCACTTTTTAATACCGGTGTTGCATTTGGTTTCATTTAGGAGTAAGATAAAGTGGTGTTGTAGGTGGCATTGATGGAGTGGTATGAGGAAAGGAGGTTTTTTTTTTTTTTTTTTTGCAGATTTGCAGCCTAGTAGGGCAGGGATAGTGGAGGAGAGTGAGAGCAGACATACCTAAAGTAGATTCACATGTTGTTCTGTTTTTACATGCATATGACCAATTGCAGAAGCATGTTATCTATAACTTTTGGTTTTTTTGAAAAGTGGGGATTTTTTTTCTTTTTTTTTCTTTTTTGAGATCCTCAACTCATAATGGTTATTTACCTGCAGAGTCCCATGGGCTCATTTCAGGCTGCTTTAGTGAACAGGGCTGGATGTGAAAATGCTTGGGTAAAGAAAAGAGTTGGGTTTTTAGTCTGAGGGTAAACTTTCTTAAGCTTTCTTTAAAACTCTCCATTCATGCATAATGCTGCAGTCAGTCATGAATTACACGTCTTTAAATCTTTCAAGGTGAACATCTTGGGGCTAGAAAGAACCTGTCAGTTTACATTTAATTTATTCCATGCTTTAGGATGTGTTTCATGGCTGTAGAGAACTTTGAACACTAAATATAATGAATGTTAGCACATATTTTCAATACCAAATTCTGCAGTCCAACTCGAGTTAGATTCTCAACATGTTTAATATCTGGATTAATAGAGAAAAACTTGTCTAAAGCACCGTGTATTTTTACTGTTAATGCTCATAAATACCAGTCTACCTGTTTGCCATCAATCCATAGCTCATGAATAGTACTGGCCTTTTTCCAAGTAGCCAGAAGTATTCAAGGTTTTTTATTTTAAAAAACCACAACAAACCCCTGCATTGTTAATATAATCAATTCATTGTTTTCCCTATCCAAAGGGCACTCTTTGCTTTTTCTTCATCTCAAATTTAAAAATAAATAAATAAATAAGCCTGGCCTCCTCTTCGGTAAGTAGCAGGTTCTGACATAGTTGCTCTTGATTAATGGCCACTAAAGCTGGAAATTTTACCTTCTCTTGTTAACAGTTTATATTTTCCTGACTTGAAATTTTAATAAATTGTAACTGAAGGATCTTCTCTGTGTCCTGTGAGGTTGTTAGGTTGGGGGGGTTTTTTCCACTTTTTTTCACCCCATTGTGGTGTTGTCTCGGAGGGGTTTTGCATTTCATCCTTCATCTTTCAGAAACAGAGTGCTCAGAACTGTTACTATTCAACAAGACATCTGCCTCAGGAAAAGAATTGGCAGCTTTCATGCACTCACAAAGGAATTTCAGAAAAATTATTTGTTGTTCCCAAACTAGATGCTGCCAGAGTACATAATTCCAAAACTTCTTTTCTCATGGGAAAGGCATAAAAGACCAGGCTTAACAATGGGGAAATAAGCCGAGTTTATTTGCGTTTAGAATAGATCAAAGCCTCTTCACCTGTTCTGTTACTGTCTCTTTTTTTTCGTATTTTTATATCCCCAGCACTGCAGAAGTTATGTACTGTGCCTGATGATCCCTGGTCTTTTCTAAAATACTGTAGGAGTTGGGGAAGATGCTCACACACACACACAGCATCTTTCTCTGGGTCTTCCTCTGCAGGAGATGCTTCTCTTGCTCCATTTATGTGGTCAGTATTATTTATAGAGTAGTTCTGTCAAATTCTATGCTGAAAATAACACCTGCACTTGAAAATAGCTTTGTAGGTGCTGAAAAAGCTGTGGCGAGAGTGTTCAGGCTCATACATGAAGGGCAGGGCAAATGAATGAGTGAATCCTTTGTTGGAAAAGGTCATGTTCATGAAGGTGACTGTGCCCAGAACAATGTAAATGTGTTTAGTTTTTAGTTTTCCTTTGATTGTTCACTAGGAAACACGAACCAGTCCCCAAAGACCTGCAGAAATTTAGGATAATTACCTGAGTAATGATACCAACCTTAATAAAACCTTAAAATCTAGTGTTTCCCAAAAAACCTATTGCAAATCCATGAGGCAATGGTGGCCACTATTTCAAAACTTGGACTCTAACAAAGTTCATTGGTGTACATCTGGATGCTCTGGGAACACCTAGACAAGGCTGCTTGGGTCCCTGCAGGCTCAGCCTCGCAAGTACCCAGTGACACCACAGAGCAAGATTTGGGAGTCTTTTTGTTTTACTTTTGGTTATGCAAGGATTCTAGGTGTGCAGTATGCAAGGAGGTGCCCCATGTTGTGCTAAATTATAGATGTTGACCTGGTGCAGAGGGGTCCCAGGAGAAGATGCTGGTTGCCTCTGGCAGGCATGCTCTGGTCCCAGTTTCTGCACCGATCCAGGTGCTGCTAATTCTGACAGGTTCTGTGCTTAGTTACTGTGGGCAGGTGTAACTCCAACTCAATTAGTTGTTGTTATGGCAGCATTAAAAACACTTCCTTATCAAGAGTGAGGGAAACCGCTGTGGTAAGTACACTGACCTGAGTCAGACAAAGGCCTTTCTCCTGCAGGCACTTCAGGACATGACTCAGGGCACAAGGACAAATAAAATGAGCAGGGTTTAGTTGGACTAGAAAACACTGTTGTTGAAGATGAATTGAATTTTTTTTTCAACCAGCGGAATTTATTTGTGAGAAATGTTAGCAGCTCATAGTTTGTAATGGAAAAACAGTTGAAAGAAGAACGTAGAAAAAGAAATGACTGAAGGAGGTACAGATACAGCCATCACTCTCTTGATGGAGGGATGGATTCAGGAGTGTAGAGTATGTGTAGGCAGTGCATGGTGAGGAGGTGAAAACCAGGGCAAATGCGTGACCACAGGCTCGAGATCGTATGTCAGATCAGGAGATGAAAGCTGGAAGATGGATCACCAGCTTGGGAGAGATAGCAAGTGCAGTGGATGGAAACTGCACAAGGGTCACAGTACAGGAAAAGGGAATAGGAGTCCATGCAGCTGTATGAAAAAATCCCTAGTGAAGAAAGGGCTGCTGTTGTAGGAGTGCCTTTCCACAGATGCCTCTGAGAACTACATCTGCTCTTTTAGTGCCATCAGGTAGCAATGTAAATATTTAATATATTAATATTTTTGTCACAAATAGAATCCATTCCAGGCTACATGGTCACTAATCACTACTTCACCCTAAGATTTACAGAACACACAAAAAAACCAAAACCACAGACAGTTGAAAACTGACTAATTACAAAAGTCTGCTCGAATTTCAGTAGTTTTCCATGGACAAATAGATAGCATTAGTTTGAGCTCAGAATGAATCTTATTTTGTAAGCCATCAGCATCCAGGGCAGCAGTGTAGTGAAAAACTGTGTCACTGTTAGTGCACCAATATCCATCAGCTCAAGCAATTGATGTAGATGTAATCACTGTCTCTAATAGAAATAAAGTCGGGGTAATGGAACACTGTCACAGGATCAATGTCTCCTGTTTTGAAAATAAACCCCCTCAGCTTTGCTTTTGCATTTATGTACCAGCAGGCGACCACATCATTCAATTCAATTGACACAGTCCCTTAGAGCCCTGAATGATCTATTGTGGGAACATCAGGAACAGTGTATTGGAAAAAATGGAATGTTCCTGATCAGACTTATCAGGCCGCATTATTCGGTGGGTTTTCCAGCAGTGAAAATGAGAATAAATCAGCTGAGAGCAGAAACTTAGCACGGTATGGAGATCCTTAACCGCGTTTAACTGTTTAATTTCTACAGGTTCTTGGTCAAAAAGCTTGAACCGCAGTACTTGACTTTATTTTCAGTGGTGCATGTTCACAGATAGAAGAACATTTTTGAATGTTGCCCCTCCCCACCTTAGTCTCAGCAGAAGCTCTTGACAGGGGTTGTTTTAACTCACTTAAGGGCTCTTCTCAATCCGTTATTTTCTCAGAACGTTTTACACAGTTTGATCCAAGCGAGGATTAATGGGTGTGCTCCCACATTCATCCATAATTAAATTTTTTGCAAAGGCTTTAATGAAGCGCAGGAGATTAGTAGTTGTATAGTTGCATGCTTAAAACTGGGTACATGCCGAAGAGGCATATATGGGATTTTAAACAATGTTGCAGATAAGGCTTCTTCCTGTTTCCACCTTTCTTGTGCTTGATTCCAGCAGCTGTTCTGTGTCTAGATCCAGAGAGTATTAGCAGGCTGCTATTTTAGTGCTTAGTGCTTTAAGCCACTGAGCAATTTCACAAAGCCTTCTTGAGACAGGGTCTAAAAGTTTGATTGCAAAAGTCTTTATTGAAATTCGGTATTGCTGAAGGACTGTAACTCTGTCTAAAGGGACATCCTTTTAATGGCCTAAGAATGGAAGCTCCTCAGCTTCCTTGACGTTACCTCTGCTCCCAGGATGGCCCCTCCAATAAGAAAATTTTCCCTTTTGAGGGACAGATGGACAGGTGTCTCTTCTGGAGAATTGCCAGGCATTTGTCTGGTGGTTCCCTCTCCGTTACAGGGTTAGATATATTTAGCATACAGAGCCTGGAAGTTGGACTTTGCAGGTCAGCCTGAAGGAATCCATACTGGACAAACCTACACTGCTGCTTCTCCTGGTGACTTTGCTAATTCTGGTCATCAACCAGGAGCTATCACTTTCTGATCAGTTTTAGAAATGCCACGTTTCCAGTTTTGCTACCATAAGCATCTGTTGAGCCTGTGTACAGGTAGGACACTCTAACCCTGAAGGTCATCCCATCAAAATACCTTCGGTATGGTTTAGATGTTTGATCAAGGAGAATTGCCTAATGTTATATATCCTGGGGTGTTCTGAAAAATTATTTAAGTATCGAAAGAGGATCGTGGTTTTATTTTTGAACTACTACGTCTGGTGAGTTTTCATTTAAGCCTGGTTTGTCTGCATCAGTGGGCTTGAGCTCTGTGATTAAAAGCCTTCTCCAAACATGATGTGTGGGCTTGGGATCTTGTGGAGAGTCAGGGAGGGATGGCTTTCATGAAGTAATCAGACTTGAGGCAGGACTCACTGCTAGTGGTTTTACTGCATATTTGGTACATATTCTGAGCAGCTGAGTTTGGCTTTTAAGTTTTAAAGCAATAACATATTTGCATCTGCAGAAGGGTGTATCAGAACTATCCATTTCAACAGGGTTGTAATTGTCATAGAGGAGGGTTGTGCCTGGAAAGAGATGTCATAGAATCACAGAATGGATGGGGTTGGAAGGGGACCTCTGGAGCTCGTTTAGTCCATCTACATCTATTTTCACTGTTACCCAGAAAGTTGAAAAGTCTTTAAAATACTAATATACAATACCTCTTTGCTATTCTGTTACAGGAAATGAGGAGAGTCTTCCTCAAACACATAATTTCTTCTGGTGTTGCACTGTAATAATGTTAAAAAAAAAAAAAGGTTTAAGAATATAAAGAGTGTCGAATAAAGTGTCAGTACCAGAAATATCCCTGTTTCCTTAGTCAACCTAGGGATTTACAAAATATGGCTGCCAAGAATCACTGCAAGATGCCCTAAAGCTGTCCAGGAAGATGTATTTTTAACTCTAGAAAGTATAGAAATGTGAAGCCTTGTAGCCATAGCCCTGGAAATATGATGCTGAATATATTGTCGCTCGTGTCTCTGCTGTAACATCCGGAATCCCGGCCTCCTGGGTCACACAACATATGACTTTGGGGAGGAGATTTGGAGTTCAGTAATTAAATACTACTTTGCTCTAGGCAAAACCAACAAATGGGCTTTATCTGCAGCATATTTTGTAACAGTACTCAGGGCTGGGATCGGTGTTTCTGGGGACTGAATACTCAGATAAGTAGACGGTAACTTATTTTAACCAAGGTTTTGGGTGGTTTTTTGTTTTGTTTTGTTGTGGGTTTTGGGTTTTTTGCTCCTCTTCCCCTTCAGGGTTGTAATTCTTTCTCTTCAGAAAATTTCAGACTGGCTTTGTCATCTTGTATGCTTCATACTCTCAAATTGGCATGAAAAGAGAGAGACTGTTGCCATAAATTAGGTCACTAAAGCTGAAGTACAGAATGCAAATATTTATCGCCTGAGCTAAGGAAGACAATTCAGATGAGAAAAGGAAAAGTTATTTTTTTAGTATTTGGAAATTAAGCTGTATTCTTGGTTAAAAGCAAAGCAGTAGAGTTAAAAGCTGAACATGAGAAGCATCACTTGGTTTAAATTGTTAGAAGGAAAACCAACAAAGTCTGATCATATGAGATATCAGTAAGAAGGTTCATGAGATAGAATTACAGATATTTTTTTAATGCAGTTTCACATTTGACATATATTATTGAATCTTAAATAAAAGGGCACATTTAAATAGTAGCAATTTTGGGACACAGGTAAAAATCCAGAAAATGAGAACTTTATTTTGAAATACTGCAAAAAACCCCTCATACATCTAACTTAAAAAAAGTTTATCTTTAAATTCAGAAGGTTAGAAAGAATTCCCACCTGCAGATTGTCAGGTAGGAGAACGTGAGGGATCATTCGTATTGTGCCTGATAGAGTTTTGACCCCCCATCGCTCAAGTGACAACGTGAAAGAATAAGTAGGAGTGTTTAAAGCAAGTAGTTGATACAGTTAAAGAAAACTCAGCTTTTTATCTTTTTAAAGTGTGAGAAAACATTCATTTTTATCAAAATTGATGTCTCATAAATTCTAACAGAAGGACATGGGTCATACACTGCATACTTGAACCACTAATTTATTTTATGAGTTCTCCTTTATAAAGTGTTTCTAAAAGGCTCTACAGAACTCTTCTCTGGATGTAGTCTTAGGAAGACTTGGGGCATTGGTGCCTCACTGCCCTAATCAACCCAGATGCAGTTGGAGAAGTGGTAGAGTTCAGTATATCAGCACTTTCCTGGGCTACAGGGATTGTCTGTCACCTGAGTCACCCTGGCAGTGATCACAGAGCTGTCGAGGGCAGCAGATTTGCCTGGCTGAGGGACTCACAGTATTTGTGGTAAAGCATAACAAGGAGGAATTGTGTCTCACATGCAGTACTGAAGTATTATTTTTATGATACCTGATAAAAATATAAAGTGGAGTAGTAATAAAACCTTCCAAAGGCCTTGTAGGCATATTCAGGCTTTTTGGGTGGAATTAAAAAAACTTCACGTTCCCAGGTGGAGTCACGTAATTTGCCTTTTTTTTTAATGGTCATGGTCATTAAAACAAGGAAGATTCTTAAGCAACAGTTAATAAAATGGTGTCACTGTCTATGTGCACACATGCTAGCAAAATATTTGTCTGGATTTCTTGCAAAACAGGAAAAAATAAAAGCTCTAGTGGTAATATTTCTGTTCTAGGGGATTTATTGATTCTGTAACCAGACTTCTGTTTTCCGTGGATAAATGTAGCAGTCTGCCTATATCTGAACATTAAGCATTTTTCAGAGCTACCCAGAGCATGAGCTGCTCCCTTTAACTTATCATATCTGGTATCAAACTAATGATTGGTATGTTTTGGGGAATTATTATTCACAGCAACCTGCCAGGTTTTCCTGTTATCCTATCTAATGAGGATGTGTTAGAGCCCACCTACAACTGCAGAAATATCACTTTCTTAGGCTGTTATTTGATGATACAATAACTCTAATTGTAGTGTAAATCTAGTGTACGTTATCAAATGGTGATTAAAAGATATACAGCACTAATCTCATTTATAAACTTTCTCTGCCAGTTCAGGTTTGTCTGAAAAGAAACCCCAGAACAACAAAAAAACCCTATTAGGCCAGGAGCCATATCGGGCAGCATCTGTTCTCCAGCATTTGGCATGAACCTGGAAGAGGAGTACAAAGCTATAATAAACATGCAGAGTGGAATAATGATTTGTCAGAAATACAATCAGATTTTCACTGTTGGGCACCCATTAGCCTGCAGATCTGGTGTTGGTGAGAGTAGAATTTGATCTCCTTATTAGCAGATTTTACTTGTAAATTTTACCCGAAGTGTGAAGTGTGTGAATTGTTCTCAAGGGACGGAGGTGCTGGGCTGAGACCTGCCCTGTCTGATGTGGGGTAGGAAGGTACTGAAACACAGGCACAGTTTTGCTGTTAGGGAGCAAAGTCAGAGCTGATGTGCTGTCTCTGAGAAAAGAAACCTCATTTCCTTTTTAAAAAAGTAGCTTCCAAAAGAATTTTGAAGTGATTCCTGACGTGGAACGAGCGGGTCAGTTTGTGTAAAGTGCAGGCATGTGTCTGATCTGTTCCTGACGTGTGGTTTTAAGTAAATCTTAAGGCCAGCATCTGTATAGACTGATACATGTAATGCCTGATAAATTTGAGAGTTTAGGGGCTTTGTGTAGCAACATTAAAAGTTACCTGGGATATCTGGATACTATGCAGATTCTAGTTAAACAGCAGTGTTATCAACCACAGGCAGAAAACCAGTGTCTTTGGCTTGGTGTTTTCAGATGATCGAGGGAGAACAGGGTGACAAGTCACACTGAAATCCAGTCTCCTTGGCACTGTGTCACTGCTGAGCATTGCAGGGATGTGTGGGTTGTGAACCTGAGAAGGCGTGTGCTGAAGAGGACTTGATTTTGAGTAGTGAATATCAACCTTGGTGTGGTCTCAGGGACTGGAAGCCCATGAGAAATTTGGGCATGGTTTATAAGCCCCGTTTTTTTACATGTTATGGGGTATTTTATTTATTTAATCCTAATTTTATCAGTAAGGAGTCTCATTCCCATGCGCTGCGCCTGCTCCAAGGTGCAAAACAAAAGCAGAGGCAAGTGGGAGAGACTCCCTTTAAAAGCAGACTTGGATCTGAAACAGCAGTGTGGGTGCATCATGCTTTGCCGTGTAATTCCACAGAATGTTTTGAGGAAGACTTGGAATTTTTTTAAGGGCTGGAAAAAAAGGGCCTCAAGGATCTTGTTACATTTTCAGAGTGGGTTTGGGACATACAGCTGCAAATATTTTAAGATATTTTTAATCGTCCCTTTGCAAATTAGGCAAAAAATATGACTGGTTGGAGTTGTATGTAACTTCTACTTATTTTTGTGTCATTTTTCTGTGTCTTTTTGGTGACTTAATTCCTGTATCTAAAATAAAGAGCAATATTAATATTTATTAAGTGCCCAAAATAAGTAGTTGATTGCACGTGGAAATAGTGGATTTGTAGGAAATAAGCCAGCATTAATGAGTTGGATTTATTAGTATCTGTGGTACATGTGTACAGGCGTGGGTGGATACAGAGATAAATTTATTTTTTTCTCCTGTAATTTTCTTGTTTTCAGCCTTTCTTCCTCTATTAGTGTTTCCATTTACATGACGCCGCTTCTAAGAAATCTCCTCTGTCACCTCCCAAACAAGCCTTGTGACCATGTTGGGGCACCAGGGAAAACAGAGTTCACGTGGTTCGTAGGTTAGCAGGTTTATTTTCTTTGCCATTACTGTTTTTCTTCGGCAGACACCCTTAGCAAGTTGTAACTTCTTGAAGTGAGGGGGTGGCCGTGTGTGATGAGCACTGAGAGCAGCATGACCGGTGTGTCCCCTCTCCATCCCACCTCTGCTCCTTCTCACCGTCAGCCCCTCACTGCTGCTGTCTCGGGTCATTCCCACTGGGTGCTTCCCAGGAAGCTGTGAGTGAGAAGGAGAGGAGGAAGCACAGCTCCTTGGGGTGGAAACAACAGCAGTTTGAGGGTTGGCAGCATAAGCCTGTCAACCAGAATCCATCCCTGTATCAATTCAGAACTTGTCAAAGGGAAATAATTATTGTATCATCTCATATCTGTACTTCTGCTGTATTTCCTCTCTAATGGGACATTTTGCCTTGGGAGGGGAAGGAAGATGGATTTGGTGTTCCTCGTTCTTCTCACAGTTCCTTGCATCCCTTGTCTGTGGACACTTGTTCCTGGGCCTGGGCTGGGGGAGACACAGCAGTGAGCTTTCAGAAAGTGTAAATAGGCACAGAAAAAACGGATAAAAAGGTGTATCTTGGTAAAACACTGGAACCTTCTGCACCCTTTTCAGTTTCACGTCCTCATCAGGCAGGCAGTGTATTTATTGAAGGCATTCCTGTGTTTTTTCTGGTTGTCAGGGTCCCGCAGCCAGTGCTGCACTGCCACCTCCTGATAGCCGGGTGCCAGCTCCTGCCTTGCCAGAGAGTCTTGTGGAAAACACTTGGAACCAGCCCTGAAAAAATGAGACTCGTTTGATTTGGGCAGGGTGAAGAACACTTTTGACAGACAAGAAAAACGTTAGGGTTTTTTTTTTTTTTGTCTTCAGGTGAATTTATGTGGGATTTCCACGGTTCTGCTTTGAGTGGGGAGCCCTCTATTTATTAATAATTCAGGACTTCTCTGTGTGGCAAACAGTGCTTTCATCTGATTCCTGCCTTTTGATCTATCTTTTTTGGTGACGCAGCAAGGTCTTAAAAATCAGTGACAGATCCATGAAACAAATACTGCCATTTGTGCATGTGTGTGTGTAATGTAAAAAGGTTTCTTTATGAGTCTCTTAAAAGTTAATTACCTTTTTTCTCTGAAGGAAAATATTGTTCCTCTTCCTACATAATTTCTCTGTAACAAACAGTCTTAAAAAAAGATAATTTGTGCTACGTATGGCAACAAAACATAGCTCAATAAATTGGTGTGTGGTCCTGCACATGGTGAAATTGGTTGCTAATACATGAAATGGCTAAAAATGCCATTCATTTCACATACTGCTCAGTAAATAAGCCCTCAAATTATATTGGAATTTGGCAGGTGTGTCTTGTACCCCAGTCATGGCTGGTGGCTGAGCAGAGGTGGGGTAGGGTTGGTATCAATGTTCCTTCCTTTACCGATCCTGTTGCACCCACTAGAAGTTATTGTACTGAAGCAATTATGGTGGTGAGTGGCTGGTTAAAAAACCTAAGAAGGTTTGCTGATGAAAAGTACTGGATGGATAGTAGGAGCAGGAGATGGACATTATTTCATAATGTGTTCTGGAAGCTGATGTTTTTACTTGTTTACTTGGAAAGGTCAGGGTTTTCAAACATTCAGAAGTCATGAGAATGTTCTTAAAAATGAGACTAGGAGTTAGAAAAAAAATACTGTATTCTGTCTCTTCTTGTTTTAAAGACTCTTCGTTGCTTCAGGTTTTCAGAGGTTTTCATCAAAAGTATATATAGTCAGATACATTATTTGTCTTGCTAAGTGTTCACCATTTATAAAGTCGGGGGAAAATAGTATATATGTATGTCCATCAATATTTTTAAAGTATTGAATGAAAACCTAGAGAAATGTTGCTACAAAAGATCTGTTTAAAGCTTGTCTCTAATGTCAAGAATTGCTTTTGCAAAGCTGAGGTTTATGGCTGAGATGTTTTCTAATTTTTAGTGGAAATAACTGGGCTTTCTTTGAACAGACACCATGTTGTAGCCCATATTGCACCTTTTTACTAGAGAAGGAATACCTGAAAATAAGAGTGGATTAGAAAGTAAAAGTGGGAACTTGCTTGGATACCAATGTGAAACCAAGTTCTTGGTCTTTGTTAGCCAGGGAGAGAAAAATCCACGTTTTAAAAGTGTTCCATAGCAATAATGTTGAATAGATGAAACTCACTTGATTATTTTTTAAAACCTTTGAAATGAGACCTTTTTAATACTGGTATTAAACAGCATAGTTCCCCAGTCCGTACCAATTTGTATTGTTTGAAAATCTGGCCCCTCCATGTTTAATTTACTGACCTTTATGTTGTGGTGAGACAAATGCCTTTTTAATGACTCCAGTAGACTTATTTGCATCATAAAATAAAACTATTGTCTATGCTGCCAGGGAAGTACTTAGTTTATAAATATAGCTTTTGTTGGGAAATACCTATTAGGTACTAAAAATATTTAATTGACCTACTTTTCTTTTTATTTGCAGGGTTGTGTCCTTTGTTGTGACCTCATGGTTTAACTGGGAATAAAGATGAGTATAAGCAGTGATGAGGTTAACTTCCTGGTATATAGATACTTGCAAGAGTCAGGTGAGTTTTTACAATTCTGTTTATTAAACAATGCATAATTTATTTGGTCTTCATCGGCAACCGGCTTTAGCAAACACAGGCTCATTTAATTATTTTGCCAGTAGGTATGTGCTTCTGTCTGAACTGTTTCTTGGTATTTCTTCTCAACAAGAGAACGAATCCCTGCCAAGTTACCTTCTGTAACTTAATCAGATTTAGTCATTTGGAGTCTTCAGATGGCAGTCAACCAGCCAAGGACTCACTGGATTGCTAGAAATGCATTTTCCTGGAGATCACTTCTCTGCAGGGTGACCGTGGCACTTTACACCATTTTCTTCGGAGCTACTTGAAGAAGAAAATAGGATGATTAGCAAAATACTGGTTTTTCCCATGTTCTTGGAGTAATGGTGCTCCTGCAAGCTGGTCTTGTGTCGCTGAATTCCTTGCCTGAATGTGACTGTGGGAGGGCAGATGTTGCTGTGCTTCGAAGGAAGAAGTGGCAACTGTGACTGTATGGCTTGTATCACTTGAATCTAAATGGAGATGAACAGATTTTTTTACAGTCTTGGGTTCCCAAAAGCCTCCCTCCCTGCAGGACGCTTTCTTGGAGGATCTTGTCCTTTGGCATCAGGCTGGCCAAAACCTCCTGCTTCTTGGGAGTAAAAGGCAGTTGAATATTGTCAGACTTAAAAAGAAACCTTTTTGCTATCATATTCATCCAAACTGACTGTGTCTGTAAATCACAAGCAAGAACGCAGCAGTGTTCCCTTATTTTTAAAGCCTCCCAAACCCAGTCGGATCAGCAGTTTGTGTTGCGTGTTTGGGTTTCTAGATGCGGCCATATGGCTGCAGGGAGTTTTGTGGTGGTGGTTATTCTTGAAGCTGTGTAAGAGACAACATCATCTTTACTCACAGCTGTGACATTGACTGCTTAATGCAGCCTACATTTAGAACGGGTAGATTTGACTGGAAGTCAGGGCATGCCCTAGTAAATGAACAAGGGATGATTGTCAGCTGCCAGGAGGGAATATGATCTCAGCAATTCATAAAAGAAGTCTGCATATTAAAGCAAGAATAAACTCCAGTCTTAAGATAAGGGTGTAAGAGATCAACTTTAATGTGTGTGTGTATATATATATATATATATTTAAAACTACATAATATATATTTTACCTCGCTGTTTCAACATTTACTGATTCTTAGTTTTGTTTAGTGATTGCTGATGGGTGGCTTCAGGCTTCTTGAAAATGCATTTGGCTCATGCAACATAGGTTCACTTCTCATGGACTTCCCAATTTGAGACAGAGAAGCAGTGGTGGATGGCAGAGTTTTTCAGTATCTGCCTGTCAAAAGAAAGCAGAAACTCACCGTTCCGTCTGAATTTACTGAAAACTATTACACATTCTCATTCCAGTTGCAGATTGCTTTTGTCACAGAAGCCAAACTTACAAAATTGCTTCATCTTCATTTGAAAGTTTTCAGGCAGCTTCTTACTTACCTGACAGGGTAAAAGGAAAAAAAAAAAATAAAGTGGTTTAAGAAAAAAATCCATGACAGAAAAGTTAATTTGCTGAAACAACTATTTTTCTCTAGGTTAAATTCAGTTTTTCAGGGTGATCAAATAAGTAGCAAGCAGCTGCCAGTGCTGCACCATAACATGTTTGCTACTTCTTAATCAGTGCACAGTGCTGATGTAGCTCTAGGTGCCAAAGCATACACAATTATGACAGCACTGTACCGTGAGCTGAATTCTGTTCTATGTACAGATCCATTTCACTTTCATGGGTATCAAATCACTGAGTAAAAATAGCAAGTGAGTCTTGGTATGTTGGGGAGATAGATATATATTATATTGCTTTACATATCATATTTTTCCTTTTTTATTAAATACTGTATATTATGCAATACACACGTGTAGTTTATGAATATATAAATATGTTTAAATGCTGTTGTGAACTGTATATTTTATGGTTTTTTATTGACTCATGCACAGATATTCTGCCAATGGTACCGTAGTTGTGTTCATATTTAAATGTCGCTTTTATCTTTTTGCGTGTTTAAATTAGAGACATATGAGGGAAATGAGGTGTTTTGCTGAGGGTTTTTTGTAGCTCATAAACATGCTGTAACTCTGTATAAGTTGCTCAGGTTTGTAAACAGAAGATCCTGCCATGGTACAGCAAATAGCGTTGTCTGTCTGTAAATCAATTCTGATGTTTTTGCCTTGTCTTTAGGGTTTTCCCATTCAGCATTTACCTTTGGTATAGAGAGCCATATCAGCCAGTCTAATATAAATGGTGCTCTGGTGCCACCAGCTGCTTTGATTTCCATCATCCAGAAAGGTCTACAATATGTAGAGGCAGAAGTCAGTATTAATGAGGTAAGGAGGCTTTGCCTGCTGGAGCGTTGTGTCCTTGCTTGCAGTAAGTTTGAATGTTAGTATTTTTTCTTAACTTTCTTGTATCCTATTTATTTACTTTTACTTCAGATTCCTTACTGCTGGTGTTCACCATGACTCCAGTGGTGGAACCAGAATGGAGTGACATAACTGGGTAGGGGTTCTGCCCAGTGCAGCCACACAACACCAGGCATGGTGTTCTGGCTCATTGCTGAAAGGTCCGTTGTCTGTAGAGTTTTTACCCTAATATAATGTTGTAGTACATCCAGACAAGTGAGATAAGTTAATAATTGAGACAAGTAATCTCTTAATTTTTTATTTTCCTAGGCTGGCAGTAGGGAGGTGGGAGAGCACTATGCAGCTCTCATTTGGGTGATGTGTCGTTATAATGAAGTAATGAGAGCCCAAAGGCAAGGTTTCCAAGTAGAGAGAGGGTTTGAATTTGTGGCAGGAAGGATGAAGGTAAATGCCACTTTGCCTTTTGCCTCTGCTGGCTAATTCATCTTGAGCAGGATCTATTAAATTTGATGTTTAAATGGTTATTCCAGCAGTACAGAAAGCTATATATCTTCCTGCCTGATGCTGCAGACACTCACCCTCAATTTCCATTCTCATTTATGCCTGGAAGGTTAGCAGCCTTTCTATGTGTCAGTTAGATCCCAGAAGGAAACTATTTTTTTCCTCTACTAATTCTGCTCTCTTTCCAGTCTCCCTTATGCCTGCTGTTTATATGTAGTTTTCATAGTTCCAAGCAAATCCTTTCCCTTAGGAAGCTTCAGAAAAATAAAGCAAGTTATAGGAATAGAAGAAAGAGACCCTGTATTTATTGCAAGGAATCCTTCTAGCTCCTAAAAATAGATCCTTACAAAGACCTAGCATATGTATAAGTGTATTTTTAACTGGGTCTTGTCCATTTCAGGATAAAATTCTTCCTTGCTGTTTGAAAGCATGCCAGCACTGTTTAAAAAAAGGAAGAAAACTAGTCAACTCTCCAGATAATATGTTTATGGAAAGTATTAGTCTAATAAGATAGAATAACTTCACAAGTCAGTGACCCGAGTTGCAATGTTTGCAGCTTGCTCTTCAAACAAACCATTAGATTTTGCTGCAGCCACTCATGTTTGAAATCATATTCATAGATGGCTTACAGAATTTTTTGCTTTAGCAGACGAATTAGCAAACTCAAAGCAAATAACTTTTGATTCCACAGGCTCTCCCAGAGGGCTGCAGTGGCTTTTTTTGCATATTTATAGTGGCCACTTACCTTTAGATCAAAATTCCAATCCTGACCACGACAATGATGAGATACCACTTCCAGCACCATTTGTTATATGTATTGTATTAAATCAGAACTTTTGCTTTAGTTTTGCTTGGAATTTTTGCCCATAATGTTAATTTGTACTTGGTGTTGTCTTTTTTTGTTTGTTTGTTTTCTCCCTCTGCTATAATTTAGGATGGTACCTTGTTTGATGGTAGGCCGATAGAGTCTCTCTCACTGATAGACGCAGTGATGCCTGATGTGGTACAGACAAGACAACAGGCCTACAGAGATAAACTTGCACAACAACAGGCAGCAGCTGCTGCAGCTGCAGCTGCCACCAACCAACAGGGATCAGCAAAAAATGGAGAGAATACTGCAAATGGGGAAGAGAATGGAGCACATACTATAGCAAGTAAGTTGAGACAGAAATGACCTTAAGCTGTGATAGCATTTTCTTGTTGTTTCTCAAAATATGAGCCAGTAGACAGTGATGTAAAAGTGAAGAGGTAACCTCTCAGCTTGCAGAGAATACCTTCAGATGGTGTCTCACCTTTGACTGTCCCCAGTTTGATATTTGGAATTGCAGGAGATGCAAACTTCTGAATTCAGTAATTCAGCATGTTCCCTAGACCCAATCTCACTTCTATTACTGCTCCTTTCCCATCATCTGGAGGTTTTTCACAGGACCCTCTGAAAGCTCTTGCAGAAAATAATCAGAGACAACTCTTAAAACGTTGCACCTCCTCAGGTTTGGCCCCTGTACAGGGAAAGAGGACTCTGCCAATCCACAGCCAGTTAAAACTGAGCATTGAAGCTCCACAAACTCCTTCCAATAGGTTCTGTTATCCATGGATTGGGAGCTCTACCTGGCTCCCCCTAGGACAGGCCTACCTGAGGTCATGGTTGCTGGGACAAGTCGTGTGTCACTTGTCTCTTTTGTCAGTATCAGTTTTCATGATTTGCTATTCAGAATTATTCAATGCAACTGCTTTCAAGGTTGGTTTATTCATCAATTCCATTCTAGCTGTGATTGGTGAAATAAATGAGTTCTCTTTGTCGTCCCTGATCAAAGGAACATACATACCTTACAGTCAGGCTCAGTATGGAAAAGTTTGGGTCAGGCGTTAAAAAATCATTCTGAAAATATTGTTCTGGAAGTCTGAATTTCACATTTAAGAGTGGGAGTTACAGCTCTTGCTGTAAAAACACCTGAAGAAATGACATTTTTGAGAGAATATTAGTATCAGACCACATACAAGTTCTGGATTTTACTAAGAGTTTTTTTTTTAGTATATATGATAAAAAGCTGGAAATATAATTTTGGCTGAAACAAATAAGATCTCTACTTTGATGCTCGCATTTAAAAATCTCAAAAGGACATCTATCTACTCATTAACTGTTAACTGGATAGAGAAAGGGTAACCCTCGATCACAGCACTGCTAACTGTGATCTACCAGCAGCCCCTGCTGGCTGGTACAGCACTTCATACTGGCATCGATTCTCTGACTGAAGCAATGCTTTATATGGTGTCTTTCTGAAAAGTATGCATGTTCTAACAGCCTTTTCTGTTTTCTCACACGTACAAACAGTGACAGAAACCCTTAATGCTAAATTAAGCAATAGATGTGGAATGATTTGTTTAACTGCGGTGAATAAGTACGGAACAGGTGAACTGTGCAGCATTTCTCATATTCTGCATTTACACCCAGCGTGAATTTATTTTTAATAATAGAAAATGATTGATGGTAGATGCCAAGAGAACTATTGAATTACCCCCAGTGTGTTTTACAGAACAATATGGATATAACCTCAGTTCCACGTAGGAAGTTCTGTGTTGCCACAATTCCATGGTAATTGCTGAGAGGTTCTGTTATCAGTTTACTGTATCACCAAATGTGATTATATTAATTAAAGCCATTTTGTAAATGAAGTGTCTGAGATGTAGATTTAAAACCTGTTTGATTGCAGTTGTTGAAAAGAGAGATTTCTGAAAATGAATGTGTAAGAAGCATATTTGAAAGCACAAGTTAGACTAGTAATATATTTTAACTGCAGCACTGGGCCTGAGAAACTGAATACTTGTAACAGCATTTGTTTTTTAACATAGCAAAAAAATAACTTTCAACCTCAGTTTTGAAGCCTCAAAATTAAATCCATGTGGATGTGAAGGTTTAGAAGGGCAAAGAGCTTTCCCTCATTTTTGAAACTCCCTGTCTGTTTATAGCACTTCATAAATTGGAACTGGAAAAATAAGGGAACGTGACAGCTTTGTCGGATTTTTACATCACATAAATTGTGGATTGTTGTCCTTATCCCAGAAGAATCTGACCCGTACAGTAGTATTGTCCCAAAATATTAAAATCCACCTCTCTCTACTGTTTCCCACAATGCAGATAATCACACAGACATGATGGAAGTAGACGGAGATGTTGAAATCCCTCCCAACAAGGCAGTGGTGCTGCGTGGCCATGAATCTGAAGTATTCATCTGTGCCTGGAATCCCGTTAGTGACCTTTTGGCCTCAGGGTATGTGCACTTTGCAGGAATGTGTGGAATATCCGGCTCACTGCTGAGTGCTGATGGCAACGAGTTAAAATAACACCTACCCCAACGCCCTCTGTGCCAAGTTTGCTGTCTAGAAAAGAGTACTTCCAACTGCATTTTTTTTTTTTAATAATAACAATAATAATGTGATATAATTATATATGATACTATCCAATAATGTTTTGTAGATCTGGAGATTCGACAGCACGGATATGGAACCTCAGTGAGAACAGCACGAGCGGCTCGACGCAGCTGGTACTTCGGCACTGCATCCGGGAAGGAGGGCAGGATGTACCCAGCAACAAAGATGTGACATCACTGGACTGGAACGTAAGTGCAAAAGGCAGTGCTCAAAACACCCAGGGAAAATTGTACTTACAGTTTTGCGTAGTCAAATTTTAAGTGACAGCAACGGTGCATCCTCTGGTGGCGCCTGAAATATTGCTGGTTTGAGTGGCATTGTAATTTCTTCTATTTGCACCTATGGAACTTCTTTTTAATAAGTTGTAGTCAGTGGAATAAATACCACAAATCTTATGCAGATGTATTCTACCTGAAATTTGTGCTCTTTAGGCTTTGAGTTATACAGTAAAAAAAAATAAATTACCTTTCTGCTGACAGAGTGAAGGTACGCTTCTAGCAACTGGGTCTTACGATGGCTTTGCCAGGATATGGACTAAAGATGGTAAGTAAAATACTTTTAATTTCCAATATATTTTCCTGTATTGTGGCTCACAGCATAGTTTTTTATTTTTTTAATGTATTCATATCAATATAAATTTTCAGGTAATCTTGCCAGCACCTTAGGGCAACATAAAGGTCCTATATTTGCGTTAAAATGGAACAAGAAAGGAAACTTCATTTTAAGTGCAGGAGTGGACAAGGTGAGATAATCT
Organism: Manacus vitellinus; assembly: GCF_001715985.3. Classification (NCBI taxonomy): domain Eukaryota; kingdom Metazoa; phylum Chordata; class Aves; order Passeriformes; family Pipridae; genus Manacus; species Manacus vitellinus. The sequence goes on along the minus strand of NW_021940207.1, from coordinate 74,172 downwards.
TTGGTAAAATTAAAATTCTTTCCTTCACCATTATAATCTAATTGTAAGCAAAATAACAAAGCTATGAAAAGTAAGTAAATTGAACTGAAGGCATGGATGTAAATATGTACTTAGAAAGAACTTGTTATTCTAGCTGTGTTTCTTTGGGTTTCATGGTAGTTTATTGAGATATTTTAATTTCTTAGATTTCAGTGTCCATGGATCTCTTTGCAATTAGTTTAGCCTAAGTTGGAAAGTACGTGTGTTGAAGGCAGAAACATTAAACCTTTTAAAACCAAATCATCTAAAATTTAGTGAAGCACTTTATGCAAAGCCTCAGGGGAAAAAAAATCACTGAGTTGGATATCAGTCAAGCCTGAGAATGGTTGAAAAGTTTAGAGCTGGAATATAGGGGAAGTCAATATATGTAACTGGGGAAGTGCCAGTAGTGTAATGCCATGGAGCTCATTGTTTAACTGTGTTTTATTTCACATCTCTAAACAAACTTAGACTCACAAGGTCTTTAAATTCAGAGCTGTTGTTAGTGTGAGAGATTCTATGAATATTAGGAAGGACACATAGTGATGAAGAATAGTCTTAAGATGAATTCAAAGAATCAAATAGTGTTCAAAAGTGTAAGAAGAGTTGAGTAGCTGATTCAAGGTGCAGAAGTCAGCACAGGCTTTCTCTTAGCGAGAGCAGCAAACTGCAAGCTCAGTACAACCACTTAAAACTGGCAGTGTCACTGTAAAGCTGTAAATTCTCTCCTTTATTTGTTATTTTTTTCCTGCACACATTTAACCTGGTTTGCTTTAGTGCCCAGCTTTATAAATGCTTGTGCTGGCACAACGGAAGGAAAATGGAATGTTTCAAAGCATGGAAAGGATGTGTTTCCTCTTTTGGCAGCTGTGATGGTTATGCCAGTTTTTAAATCTTTGTAGAGGTACAGCTTTAATTTGCAGAAAAATATTCTGGAGGAAAATAGAAGCCTTGTTTCAGTCAATAAAACCTCCTAGACAAAGCAACTGAGTTTATGCTTCGAAAAATATTCTGCATTAGCAGAAAGATTGTTCCAACCTTAATGCTTCTTTTTCATAAATTATTTATGCAATCAGTTCATGCTTCCATTGAATGTGTGTCAAAATTTTCACTGATCGTTGAGGTAGATCAGGGATATTGGCAAATAATATAGTGGTCATAAGACACAAATTTTGTCCTGTAAGATTTCTTTAACCAAAATATTGGCAGAGAATAGCTCCGAACAAAATTGCACCCTTAAATCTTTCAGAATGTGACCAGTTGTTGATAAGATCTCCTTAGGGACAAGTGAGTAGTTGATATTACAATCTGAATATTCAAGTATTTGAAATAAAAGTAGATGTATGGAATGTATTACAAGAATATAAATAGGACTAAGGAGGTAAATCTATTTAATTTTTGTTTATTAAAAATAAAAAAAGCCCACAACTCCCTTCTGCCCTCCAGACCTCAAAATGTTGTGATTAAACACCTTTCTAATATTACAACATATTAAGGTTATCTACAGCTGTCTGTACATCTACTACCATTTCCTTTAGTAGTGGTTAAAACACTGGAAATGTGTAATCAGGATCAGGTTTGGGTGGTGGGGAGCAGCGTAGGTACTCTGGTACTTGTGAATGGTGGTAATTGTTGGGAAATTACCAATTTGTACAAGTTTGTTTATTGTTTATTTATCTGTTTAATACAGACCACAATTATTTGGGATGCCCACACTGGCGAAGCCAAGCAGCAGTTTCCTTTTCATTCTGGTAAGTCTTGATTTTGGTCATTCAGGATTGTCATCTGAAAAGATGAAAAAAGTGTTATATATTAAAGTAAGTTAAAAGATCCAGTGCTTGTGGTGCTTGTTCACACCATTTTAAAATCTAACAGGCAGTCTTTGGTTACTGACGCCCATATTCGTAATGAGAATGTGAACAAAGGTAGATTTGTTCTGATTTTATAACTCACAGTATTACTGCATTTCTGTGAAAGTCATAAGAGATAAATAATCCAAATATTCCCGACTTTCTGTAGTACAGTGGCAGACAAATCAAGTGGGTGGGCCACGAGGGACTTGTGTTTATTACCTAAGGACTGCATTTGTCATCTTCCTGCTACAGTAATCCCAGCCCCGCATCCCATTGTTCCCTGCTTCCTGCTGTGCTGTCCCCAATTTGTTTGGCCACAAACCAGCTGAAAGGCTGTTCAGTGGCCAGCTGGGATGAGAGTGCAGCCTCACAGGAGGTCAGACAAATTGCTCTGTGGGCTGCATGCTGAGCAAGCCTGCCAGAATCAGCTGAGAAATAGAAGGGAAAGGATGACGGACATGTCATTGAAGGGCCTTTAAGAAATGTGTCCACTCTTCATTCTGCTCACACTACATTTCCAGTGGCATGACAACAATAAAAAAACTTCATTATTTACTCCAAGCAGTTCTGAGTGCTATCTGCCATAAATATCTGGCTTGATCAAATGGAATATGTTGCCCATGATTAAGCTTCAAGTTACCACACCTTATAATACTGGAATTAAGAAAGGAAGTAAATCATTACCTTTCCCTGGCTGTCATCTATCAGCACGGGCAGGGGCTGTTAATGGAGATGAGCTCATGTGTGACAACGTGTGAAGTTGTGGGAACCTGTTCTTTGTGCTGACTCCTGAGATTTATTTATACATGGCTTAACTGCAGCCTGGTGTCCTGCTGCCCTGTCTTCTGTATAACTTCCATTTCAGATATGTTCTTTATTTTAAGGACTTATATTAAATTTTGTTTCATTTTGTGTAACTCATTTTGACTGCATTTCTTACTGTTCATGGTGTTTGATTATCTTCAGAGCTGCTGTAAAATTAATCATTGCTTCCTGTTGGCATTTGTTCTAAGGTGGTGTGTGCTGAATTTGCACATGAAATTCCTGCAGAATACAGGAGTAGCTTTAAATGTCTTTCTTTTTCTTTTAGCACCAGCATTAGATGTTGATTGGCAGAGTAACAACACATTTGCCTCTTGCAGTACAGACATGTGTATTCACGTTTGTAAACTAGGACAAGATAGGCCCATCAAAACCTTCCAGGGTCACACAGTAAGTACTGGAAGATTGGGGATTGCTCTAATATTTTTATTAATGAGAGACTGGGGGCCCAGTAAACTTGCCAGTACACAGCACTTGTACAGGCAATAGGTGCACATACAGGTAGTTGTGGTTAAGGGCGTATGGTAACTGTAGTCTTTGTGATTATTAGAGCAATTCTCACTCCCACGTGCAGCTTCTTTTGCCAGTGCCAGAATGCAAAAGTGAGCTTTAGAAGAAGAAACATGGTAACTTTAAAACTTTGCTATGTGGTGTACAAGCATGCATGGGAAAATGTGGTGAACAGGTAGCAAAAAGCTGTTGTTGTTGTTGAAGGCAAAGCTGTGAATGAAAATTAAATGTTAAAATCCTGACAATTATGCACATACTCATAACTGCTGTCCAACTTTGTCTTTTGTAAGCTGTCATTTGTAATGGAAGTGAAGACTCCAACTTACTCTCATTGTTCAATTTTAGAATGAAGTAAATGCAATCAAATGGGATCCAACTGGTAATCTCCTGGCATCCTGCTCTGATGACATGACTCTAAAGGTAATGGGAGTTCTGGTTCTGACCCTTGTCTTTGTAGGACTCTGGAATGCACAGCATTCATGTGGACGATCCAGAAGTATCACTGTGCTTCCCAATGTGTTGTCCAATATTTGCTCTTTTTTAATGGAACAAGGTTAGGCAATCCTAGAAATCCATGTTAATCAAAGCCAAGCTTTGGTCCAGAGAACTTGTTACAGGCTGCCACCCTGAGACTCTGAGCATGATTTATTAGGTGCTTTTAGCTGTTTACAGAATCAGGTCATTAATCATTAAGCTGTCACGCTTGATGGTTGCTTTTGGTTAAAAGAAAAAGCTGGAATGCATGTCATGTAGCACATACAAGAATGGGTGACTTGCTCCTTTCCTGGTTTTGCCCTGTTTTCTCCTTCTTTCTAGTCAAAATCTTTGGCATATTGTTTCTTCAGAGGCTGTGTGCACTCCTTGGTTTTTCCAGTTCATCAGGAGTCATTCTATAATTCATAGCAACCTGCTTTCCTGTAGAACTGGGGCAAACCTTTGAGTGCAGAGGACACTGTAACTTACACATATGAGTTCAGGGCACCCTAGAGATCCCTTCAAAAATGCCTCCAGGTTACATGCACTTGAATAAATGAGGCCTGACAGGCCTGTGCTGCTTCCATGGCACAGATGCTTTCCATTACTCCCATACTGCTTTACATTCAGTGGGTGCTTTAGCCCTGTGTTTAGTAGGGTTTCAGGACACACTTTTTGCACTGACAGCGCTGTCCTACTACAGCCCTTGGGACAGTTAATTCTGTCCAGCTCATGTTGTTTAATCAGGAACAGGGAATAGCTGAATGAGTAGCCACATATCCCTCCTGCTGGCACACTGTCAGCCTCTGGCAATGGAAATCACCTTATCTAAATATAAACATTTAATCATTAAGCCTCCTGTCTAAAGCTAGATGTCTAGACATCTTCAGTCAGCAGCATCCAGCACTGCTGAAGAGCAATTCATCCTTTCCTAAGTTGTGTCTTAAGTCAAGTGTGATGAGTTAAACCCCCGAGAGCATCAGTTGTTCTCCACTGGCAGTGGATGGAGTCAAAGTAGCCAGTTTAAGCTGGGTATTTAATACTTAAACAGCTGAAACTCCAGTGTGATGAATTCCAATCTAGAGCTCAAGCTGTTGCTGCTGCCTCTCAGTGAGTAGAGGTGACAACTGGGAACATGTCAGTGTTTGTGGGCTCAGGCAACGCAGGCAATTAACTTCTTGGTTGCTGTTTTGAATTCAGCCCAGGCTGGAATGAGTGTTATTGTTTTGTTCAGGATTAGTTCAAAGACCAAGTGCTTGAGGATAAGTCTACACATCGCTAATCACTTATGGATCACTTACTTTTGAATGGCAGAAGGAATAAATGTCAGGTTTTGAAGCACATGTAAGGTGTCTAGTGATTTATCTACTTAGTTTTGTCTCTTGTGATGACAACTCGATGTTCCGTAGGGCAGCTGATATGGACTCTTTTCATCTATACTAGTTTTGGGAAGAGAAGCTAGATTTTGATCTCATCAATTTAAACTGGAAATACAATTTCAATTCTGTCTGCACATTGAAAATCAATTTCCTCTTCAGTGAAGCAGCAGTTCTGAAAAGCATCATTTATTTAAGCATGCACCTCAATTGCATCTTAAATAAAGTTGGGCCTGAGCATGCTTCTTTAACTTTTTCTAATAAATGATGAGCTAAAAGCACTACTGAAACAGATATCATTAAAAAAAGCATTCAGATGGCTAACTGCCATATCAAGTTTCAGATTTAGGAAAAGGTATAAAAGCCCTGCAAAATCCCTTCTGTAGTGGCAGTGTAAACTCTTTATAGAATAAAGTTATTTTGTTTGTTGAATATGATCATAAAGGAGTTGGAGTCCTAATGACCTGTGTGGAATACTGAACACACACCTGGCAATGCAAATCCTAATAAGCCAGGAAAATGCCATAATAGTTTTTGCAGTATGTGTCTATGGATTTGTAAGAAAGCAGAAAATTTCTCTACTCTCCCTTTATTTCGCTGAGTCTGTGTAGCAAGAAGTTCATTTAAAAATAGGACTGTGATGTTTTGTCAGCTCAGACATGAACATATACATATTGCTCTTCTCATTTCAGCATCTGTTCTCATCCCTGCACTTTTCAAGGGTTTGCAGTTAACTCAGGCAGACTGGTTTCTATAGACAGCACCTTTATTACTCATTAAGCTCACTGGGGGACTTAAAACCCAAAGAATGGAATGTCCTGGAATAATATTTGGCATAATCACTCTAGGAACCCAGCAGTCATAGCAAATGTTTTGAGTGGCTTAAAAGGTAGCAATCAGCCTGCAAATGATAAAGATGTAAAATGTGTTTTAGCATAATATTGTGCTAAATATCTTTGTGTTTTCTTCCCTTTATATCATAGATCTGGAGTATGAAACAAGACAGTTGTGTCCATGATTTACAAGCACACAACAAAGAAATTTATACTATCAAATGGAGTCCTACAGGACCAGGAACAAATAATCCAAATGCCAATCTTATGTTAGCAAGGTACTGTTTAATCCTGGTTTAAAATGCTAGTTAAACGTTATTTTTACTTGACTCTATAAATGTAGGTTCACTGAATGTTTTGAAGCATGTAGGATACTTTGTCATATTCTGTTTGTATTAGTAACAAAAATATGTTGAATTGAGATACAATTCATCTCTTGTCTTTTTCCTTGACAGTGCATCCTTTGACTCTACTGTTAGGTTATGGGATGTAGACAGAGGAATTTGTATTCATACTCTGACAAAACATCAAGAACCTGTGTACAGTGTAGCTTTCAGTCCTGATGGCAGGTATCTGGCCAGTGGCTCCTTTGATAAATGTGTACACATCTGGAATACACAGGTATTTAATACTCTTCTGTCTGTTGGGAACTTTGTTTTGGTCTTTTCCATCAGCACCTTTCCAACTTTCGTTGCTCTATCATGTTTGTTCTAACGTTACTTCTGTTCATGGATGTACATTTAACCTCTCACCTGAGTGCTTGCCTATGGTGAAGTAATAATTATCCTTATATTGTCTTTACTTAGCAGAAAACCCCCTACAAACAAACCAAAAAGACCCAACCAAAAAATGACCAACAAAAAAACACTCAGCGAAATGTCTCCAATAACACATTGCATCCAAATACTGTCTTTAACTCTGAACTTTCAACTCCTGATAAAACAGGTTTCTTGTGAAAAATGACTGGATGTAGACTAACACTAATCTGATTAACTGTTTCACTGAATTTCACTGAGAAACAAGAGAATGTAAAGCGAGAGAAGATGATGATGACAAAATGTTTCTACATAATTTTGTAAAATAGGACACTATTACTTGTTTGGTATTTCTGGTAAAAATAAACAGGTTTATTATGATTGAAAGTTTAAGGACCTTGTTGTCAGACATGATGCAATCTCTGGCTACTTGGAATTAGGTATTAATTTTCAAAAGGCTCATTTTAGTAATTGGAAGTAGTTGTGACCGTCCCCAGTTTTCCCTGTCAAACACAAGAGCTCAGGATGCAATAATTGCATCACATTCTTTAACACAGTGCTGAGACTGTCCAGAAGTCTCACCTGGACCATTTTCTTCTGAGAATTTCAGCTTTTAAAAGCAGTGGGGAATTTTTACATGTACAAATTGTACTTGTTCACTTCAGTTTTGCTGTATTAATTACCTGTTTTGTCCCTTTTTAGACAGGTGCCCTAGTTCACAGTTATCGGGGAACAGGAGGGATTTTCGAGGTTTGCTGGAATGCAGCAGGAGACAAAGTTGGAGCAAGTGCTTCAGATGGTTCAGTAAGTGCTGCTTGACTTGGCCTCACATTCTAATAACAAACATCTTCTGAAAATCTTTTGACTAACAACAGAAACAGAATTTCCTTCTCTAGCTGAAGGTTGAATACAGCCAGCTCACCTATAGGTTTTCACCTGTAACGGTGCTGTAAGGAAAATGTCTTTATTCCAGTTCAATGCATCACTGTTCTAAGCCCTCCAAAAACTTCAGAAGGTGGAGATATCACCAATTTATATTTTCTATTCCTACTGGGCTTACTATGGAAGTACGTCCAGTCTGGAAACAAATTAATTTTCACCTCTTTGCCCTTTTCAAGTGAAAATGTTCAGTGTAGATGATATTATAATGCATGATGGAAAAGACATACCCTCTGCCTTGCATTCAACAGCAAAACAAAGTATAAATTTCTGAATTCTTGTAATTAAAATATTCCTAAAAATGTCAGGAGCTGTATGTAAATAGTGTTCTGCTTAATGTGCTTAGAAAAAAGGAGGGAATAAAATCATACATTTAACTAATCATGAATGCCCCCACCATCATCTCCCAGTGGAGTATTGGAGCATCACCTCCTGGCTGCTCTGACACTGCCCTGCAGAGCACTGCAGTGAAATGTGAACGTGGAGGTCTTTATAATGAGCACAATACAGGGATTTTTTGCTTCCCTCTCTCTCACCATGGTTTTCAAAGCATGGAGAAGAGAGCCTAAGGAAAAGCAAAATTAAAAGAAAATAAGGGTGATAAAAGAGTTGTGTTTTGAAGTGCTGTAGCTTCCTTTACCAAAGTCAGCAAAAGCAATCCTGGCAGTTTAGTAGTCCAGAGTCTCAGGTAGTATCTTAACAGAGGTGGCAAAGCATTCTCCCTCCTGCATGCTCTGTGCTGTTAAGTAAGGTTATCTTGTTAAGAGTTCAGAACAGAAAATAGAAGTTTTGGCTTTTAAGAAACCAGAATTCTAGAGAATTATTTTTGATTGGTCTTTCATATCATTTTAGTCTTGTAAGTGTAGGCAATATCATAAAAGGACAAAAGCTCAAGGCATATCCTGAGTAGAAATTAATTATCATTCCCCCCAGATGACCCTTTTTTATACATGCTGTGTAACCTTTCCAGTCCTCCAGTTAATTTGGCCCAAGAGGCTGATTGTATTTGCAATAGATTTGTTTTTCACTTAGTTTCTGTTTTTTTAAAAATTTTGGGCTTACTTTGTTTTATATTGTTTGCTATTGAAAACCCTTCTCATCCACTCTGTACTTACAGCTGGTAGTACCTTGTACACGTTTATATTTTACTAATAGATTTCTATATCTGACACACATAGAGGGCACTACTTAGGGAAGATTTTTAGAGGACTAAAACTGGAATTTGTATACTGTCACTGTTTTTTTCAGAATTATTCTGATCAATTCTACTATTTGCCCAGCCCACGGATTTTTGAGTTCATTTTACTGTATTTTTATAATCTAGATTACAAGAGAATTTAGTGACAGGATGAGGGGGAATGGCTTCAAACTGAAAGAGGACAGGCTTAGGTTAGATATTAGGAAAAAAGTCTTTACTGTGATGGTGGTGAGGCCCTGGCACAGGTTGCCCAGAGAAGTTGTGGCTGCCCCATTCCTAAAAGTGTTCAAGGCCAGGTTGGATGGGGCTTTCAGCAGTCTGGTCTAGTGGAAGCTGTCCCTGCCCATGGCAGGGGGGTTGGAGCGAGATGATCTTTGAGGTCTCTTCCAACCCAGGCATTTTATGAGTTTATGATTCAAGTAAGTTGTCAGCCTCATAGTATTAAATAACAGGCAAACAGCTTACATAAGCCATTGTTACTGTTCTGATAGTAATTCCCTAGGCAGCAGTGCCCTCAGCACCTGGGCTGGCATGAGCAAAGAGACCTCACCTGGTCGTTTTTCTCCCTAATCTATTTTTAACAGATACAAGGTTAAGCTCACACAGCCTGTGTCCTAGGTTTTGCTCGGATACTTTATGCAGAATTGTAAAAACATGTAATATTGTGCAGTTTCTGTACCTTTTATCTCTTTCTCTTGCAGGTTTGTGTATTAGACCTACGGAAATAGCGCTACTAGTTGGAAGCCATGGACCGACTATGAATGTGTACATAGCCAAAATGACTGTCCCTGACCCATGTACTGCTATAGTCCCAATCGAACCATGGCCAGTCCACTACAGCCAAATGTAAAAGAAATATATACATATACTGTATATATAAAAAAAAAAAAAAAAAGGAAAAAAAAAGAGGAAAAAAAAAATTACACCCTGAAGAGGATGACAGAGTTTTGTCACAGCTTGTGAATCCTGTTCACCAAGTGCTGGAATCTGCTGTGCCCCAAAATAACATTTAAAGGTTTTGGATATGAAAAACAGAAGAGAGAGCGAGAGAGAGAGAGAAATATACCATATACAAGAGCAGACCCATATACATACCAAATTCAGAAGATACTAATGGCAGCCTTCATTACCCCTTCCCCCATTAAATCCATTCTCACACGGATTGTGGGGTATTTTTGTTTTCCTTCTCAGTAGTTGAACAGTTTTGTGTGTACAGAGAAAATGGACTTACAGAAATCTGCAGCAGTAGGTTTTTTTCTTTGCTTTTAAACATTGGGTTTTCTGTTTTGTTTTGGTTAAGTTTTCGGATGCATGAAGTAAGGGAGTGAATTAGTTTCTTGTTTATGTTTTTTTCACCTTGGAAAAAAAAAGTGCGTTTCTTTGAAACGTGTTTTGATGCGTTCCTTGAAGAGGTAGTTTGAACCTGATAATGTTTGGTACATTTTGTGGCTCCCAGAGCGCAATTTTTGTGAACAGAGGGAGGGTGGAAAAGGGATTATGAAGAGAGAAGAAAAAAAAGCCATCCTTCTTCAAGGCGTGGTATTTCACGTCCTGCTCATCTACGAAGTATGACAGTAATGGGTATAAGGTTATGTTTGATTTTTCTGGTGACATGGCTGAAATGCAGTAGTTTCTTATTTGGGACATAATTCTGCCAATCTTAAGACCAGAAGGGCATAAAAACGCAGGAAAAAAATACAGGGATGCAAAAAAAAGAAAAAAAAAAAGTAAAAAAAAGAAGACAAAAAAAGAGGAAAAAAAGTGCATCTTCTGTTGCTTTAAGACCATAGCTAAAATATGGTTAAATTGTGCACTATTGTGAAAAGGAGCAAAGTATAGCTGGGGGATTTTGTTTAAGAGGTTAAGATCTTTCTGGACAAGGGTTCATGCCACAGCTTCTTTAAGAGTTGCCCATCATTATTTGTAGGAGCTTAGATGTATAACTGTAACCAAACTCCAGTATTAAAAGTATTTCATGTAATTTTTCTTTATTAAAAATAAAATCTTTGGCATATATTTGATAACACTGCCATTAAGAGGCAAAATGTTTACTACCTTAGATATAAAAAAAATCTGAAACAGAGGACTTGCTTCAAGTTTATTTTAATAGCAGTGATTCAGCTTATTTAAAAGATGAATACTTGCACTAATTGCCCTGCTGCTCCAGTCCTGCAGTTCATTGTATCTTGTGACTACATTTTTTCCAAATGTAGGGTAGATGTAAGCTGCTATTTTTTTAATAATCACTACTATATAGTGTCTTTTACTCTGTTTACAATATCAAGTATTTTTCTTACAATGACAGATGTATATGGCAAACCTTTTTCTGCTCATGTGATTAAAAGTATATTGATAGTGATTTTATTTGTAAATGATAGCATGAGGTTGTGTTTACGCGTATGTGTAGTCAAAAAGGTTGCATCATGTCTTGCATAAGATTCCAAGAGTGTAAATTTATAAAAAGAGAGGTTGTCAAATTTATGTCACAGACATTTTACTTAAGGAATGGTTTATATTACAGAGCTTTGCAAAGTTATCAGTTTTATAACACTATTTCAATCACAATTAATTTTGTGGCTTATGATTGTTAGTCTCTAACCTATTTTTTTATTCATTTCGGGGTTTTTCCCCCTCTCCAAGTTAGGTATAAATTCATTTAATTGAGATAATGCAGCTTTGACATTTTAACCATTGTTCTTTAGGCATCGATTTCTGCTATTTCCATGAAATAAACACGACTTGAAGCAAGTCTGAGTTTGGCTAAGGTAGGGTAGCAATTTGCCAGTGGTAAAGACAAGTCAACAGTACATTCTTTATATATACCCCAGGATTATGCTACTGTCATACACAGCGTTTAAAACCAACACAAAGTCATATCCATAAAGACAGTTATCTGCGGTGGTTCGGTGCCAGCTATTTTTAGGGTTTTGGAGCATATTGCAAATGTTTAGAGCAATTACCCTGTGAGTTACAATATGTAGGAAACCTAATATATTGAGTGTCTGGCACTTGAAATATTGCTTTTATTGCTGGAGGTCCATGACTGTGGCTGACCTCTGTCATTTAATGAAAAAAAAATAAAAATAAAAAAAAATTCTGTGCAATAATTTTAAACTGTGCTCCCAGGAATAGACACAAATGTTTTGAGTATGTTTAAGCTGCATTTTTCGTTTAGCAATGCATTTGTCAATTGCACTGAATTTAAATCTGAAAGTCAGAAGTGATTCTTGATAGTACTTTTGTATTTTAATATGGACAGTTTATTCATTTTCATAAAAGTTACTGGGACGATTCTTTCAGCCAATCTAAACAATTGTGGTGGAATTCTGTGACGTAGCTGCAAAATCACACAGCCATGTTTTAGGGTATTGCCATTTTCCTCTTTCTCAATCATCAGCTGTTTTGGTTGTAATTCTAGTTGCTTAAGCATAGCGTCACACACTCAGAAATAGATAAAAACCAGAGCTCCAGTGTCACCAGGCCAGGGTTGCCAGGGGCTCAAGGCACAGCCCAGCAGGAACGTCAGATCCGTTGGCTGGAGCGCTCTGGATGCGCGGGCTGAGCCCCCAGCCTGGTGTGGGTCAGCAGTGCCCCACTGCCTGGAGTGAGGCCAGTTTCCAGTAGGGAAGGATCCGTAGCTGTTTGTTGTTGTTGTCCTGCCATGCCACAGTGCTGCTCCTGCTCCTGCCGCCTCTCGCCTCGCGCTCCATACGCCGGTCACCGCACGTGTGCAAGGTGTGCTGGGTTCTGTGACCACATGAACCAAAAAAGGCAACAAAAAAAGAGAGAACTACGACATGAATTACTATCTTTTATAGCACAAAGGCCTCGTATTCAATAGTGAGGTGGACCATCCAAATTGTTCCTTTAAATTGAGGATGCCAAGTGGCAGCAAGACCCTGACTTTGTGCGGCATGTACGCACATGATTAGTCTTACAGATGGAGTCATTCCTATTTTTTCCAGTTCAACACAATAATGGGAAAGTATCCAAATAGAGGATAAAAGGAAGGGGAAAAACTGGGCTCAGAATTAATGATGGGATAAGAAATGAACTGCTGTCGAGTTCACTGTCTTTCTACACGTCAATCTGAGAATCCCGTTTCTCATTTCTGCATGATCAGATCCAGGTTTCTGTAGAGTTCCTCTTTTCCTATTTTTACTTTAACTTTTTCTGCATTTTTAAATTGATGTAAAGATTCCCAACCAGTGGACTTCTTAGTGTAGTTAAGAGAATATCTAGGTCCTCATAAAAGCTTTTTTAGACTCTTTGTAATGTTGATAAACTGAGTTTATTCTGGGACTACCATTGTGCAGGGTTATTTACCGTGTCTACTAGATGATTGGAAATCTTATATGAAACACTAAAAGTGCCTCTTTTTCTGGGTTGGGTGGAGGGGAGGTAGTAGTTACCAGAGTCAGAATGACATGGCATTTCGAAGCATGTTTCTTGATTTCGTGACACTTTAATGCATCTTGAGAGAAAGGCCAAAGATTTCTACCAATTTTAATTGATTTTCATTTTTAAAAAGCACTCCTTTTTCCTTACACTGCTTACCTCATGCTAGGGTGTTCGATGGGACTTTGTACCTTTGAAATGTTCTTTGTGTTTAGGAGGAATAGTGGTTGGCATAGGGTGGTCGTGCCAGTTTGCCTTCGGAGCAGCCTCAGCAGCTGATGTGTTTGGTTCCGCTGAAGGGAAGGGGTTTCATTGCGATTGCAAACTGGGGGTTCCAGCCTGTAAATAAAAGGTTGTCTGTTTTTGTCCGTTTAGCAAAGAGGAGCCTTGGGACCCGGTTTTTCCAATCTTTGCCTAACCAGAAATCCCATTGTCTTTCACTTCATGAGAAAAACCTTGGCCAGAGCGAGCGTTGGAGGCGTTGGGGCCGTGTTGAACCGCCCAGCGTTGCGTGTAGGTAAAACGAGCCACATCCCCCTCGACCCGAGGGTCCCCTCGGCTGCCGTGGGGTTTTGCCAGAGCTGGATTTAAGCCCAGTGTTCCTTTTTGGCTGAAAAGCCTGATAGCTTCTCCCTTCAAAAAGCCCTCTAGAGCTGTTCCCCGGGGGGATCTCTCCAGACGTCTTGAAGAAAGCAGAAGCAACATTGTGGCATGTTAGAAGTAAATATGGCTTCGAGAGACAGCAGTAAATCTCCATCAAGATCCCTGACATTTTCCGTAGGGAGAAAGCCATGGAGCAGTCCTCACTTCTCCCTCTAGAGAAAGCTCTGAAATACCACGATCTGTGAAAGTGTGACTGTCTTCACTGTCAGTCTGGTGGGAGGCAGATGAACCAGGAAAATCTGCCGTTTCGAGCGGATCGCAGATTTAGTGTTAATAGTGCTTCAGATCAGTAGTTTTGAGTACATAATTCGCTTTCTCTGCCTTTAAGTTTGAAGCTTGACAATAACTTGAGGCATGTTTTTGTTTTTGTTTTGTTTTTTTTAAATAATCATTCATTTTTACTTCATAATGTTTTTTGACATTTGTGGATAAATACAAGAAAACAGTCTGCATGTTGTTGCTAGTCCAGTGTACTTTGCAATCTTGTCCTCAACAGACTGCAGTGTGCAGAACAGTAATTCTAGAATACAGAAGTAATTTTCTCTCTCTCCTGACATTGACATTGTAGTTGTAATGGTTTCATTTGGAGTTACAAATCCTTTGGGTCTAATTCTGTGAGCCTACCTATAGCACTGGATTAAAATGTCTGCATCATTTCTTCAGTTATCCAGTTAAATTACAACTGTTGTAAAAGTGTAAACCAGCCCATGACAGTTTTTTGTACTTGTTTAAAGGACTTTTATTGTTCAGTTTTCATGATTATTGTCTAAAGAAGACTGATATAGATGTTCTATACTGTCCTGGACCATGTTAATTACACTTTATGATGTATTTTGGTTCTACATCACAATGATTTGTCCCCAAGGCCCTTATATCCCTTCTAGGCACATTTTCTGTTGCAGTTTCCCTTTGCATTGTATTGCTTTGACAACTGTAATTTGAATCAGAATTGAAAGAGGTCCAGAATAAAATATATTTTGATATTACCTTGGCTGAATGTTATATACCGGTAATTTTAAATACTTGGGATGGAAGATGATTAGGCTGGGGAAGTGAAAGACTGAAACACTGTTTTTAATATTTAGTTTGGCACATTTTCACGTAAGACAAGATGTAAACAGCAGCAAGAGGCAGTGCATTGTGTGGCTGCATGATCTTTGGGAACACACAGTAGATCCTCTGATGGTGACCCATCCTCTGCTACCACTTCCATCTGTTCGATTTAGAGGAACTGGTTTCTCTCATGTGTGTTTTATGTGCTTCATCTTCTCTTTGTCCCTGCACTTGTGGAAGAGAAACTGAGTCCAGGGGTGCTCGCATCTGCACCCCAGCTGTGTGGAAGACTTCGGAGGAGCAGCTCCTGTATGGTAAAGGAATCTCATGTTGGAGAGATCTGTTGGTACGGAGCAATTCAGTTTGGTTGTGCAGAGGGACATTGTTTGTGTTACCGTATTTCAGATACATGAGGCCATTTAGATTTGCACATTTAGAAATAACACAGATCCATCTATACATAGTGATGGTTTAATTCCTTTAGAATTGTGGGTCCAGTCATGGTCCAAGTGAGGAAATTCAGTTTATTTTCAATGTCTCTAGAACTTTATGGTGAAATTTCTGCTTTTTCATGTACATTACTGATTTGCTCTATGTTCAAGAAGTAATAGTTTTCTCAGTAACATTATCAAAATCAATTGATTTTAATCTTTTGAAACTTGCTGTCGTAAAGTGTCTATAATGGATTGAAAACAGAGGAGGGGCTCTGTTTTACAAGAGTAAAACCAGTCTTGGATTCCCTTCACCTGGAGTCTGAGAGCGCTGCAGGATTCCTCTGTCATCTCCTGGATTTTGAGAGAGAAATACTGAAGCAATTTCATGTTTCCAAGACAGTCTGTACTGACTAATGTCACGAGGGGGTTTGTGTGTGTTGAGATTTCATTCGTGCAAATCCTCCCTGTGAGAGCAGCCACCCTGAGATGCAGGAACCAGGGGGTGGTGGTGTGTTACATGTATGTTTTGTTTGGGTCGTAGTGGTGCCCAGATCCATCCTGTGAGGAGGAGACAGTATTTCAGGTAGATGCCTTATGCCATTGCTTCCCTTTGGAGTTTATTTACCCTCATGCTGTAACAGTCTGGTTCTTCTGTAGGAACTTGTGATCTCGGGTATTCATAAAGTCCACGTTCCCTGCCTTGTAGGGAAATGATTTAATGGAAGTCTAAGCAATATCTTTGGTTTGCTGATGTCAGCACAGGGCAGCTGTAATGGAATAATAATTTAGGAGGAATTTATCGATGATTCTGTAGAGAATGATGATGCCCCAGTTAGTACAGTTTGTCCTTAAGGAAAGCTGACCCAGGAGTTCTGCAGTGCAGAGGCTTTTCTGTTTCTCTGACTAGGTGAAAATTGGTGCCATAAAGGATTGTTTGAAGGATTAATGAAGACACAGGTTTTCTTAATAGATGTAATATGAAAATGTTCAGCTTCTAGATTAATTCTTCAGATATCAAGGCAAGATCTTGGGCTCAAAAAGATGTCAAGAAATCTCAAGAGAATTTGATTACTTTCAGCAGACTATTTTCTTGATTCCACAGAGATTTTCTGACTTTTTCTAGATGCTGAGAACCCTGTTTTTAACCTTGAGAATGCTGTATTTTGAGCTTTCTGAGTTATATGTTCTTGGACATTTCAAGACTTCACTGGACTGGTGACAACTTAGACTGAGTGTCCTGCCTTCCCAGTTCTAGAATCAAAGGCCCCTGCTCACAGTAACACTGAGGGGGAATTCCCAGTTACTGCTTCAGTGGAAGCAGACCTAGGGCAGCACTTCTGAAGGGAAATGTTGGTGGCTGAAGGATTTTTTTTTTTTCTGACATATCAAAAAATCCATCTGTTAAATATCATGTTTCCTGTTCCACTATGTTGAAATGCTCATACAACAAACTTAAGGCATCATTTGCTCTTTGTGTGTTGTCTCAGCCTTGGTGGAAACCATGAAACCTGCAGGCTCCACTTAATTTCCACCTTTGTCCTTGCTTCAAACATCTGCTGACAAGAACATCTGAAGCTGTAGGGTCTGCCTTTGAGGAATGCCAGGCAGAGGGATATAGGTGGGATGTAAGTCATCTGAACACAGCTGTTGGCTCTCCAAAGCTGTATTGGGTCTCTACAATCCCTTTCTTGCTCACACAGTTGTGCTGCTGCATTGTTTGCAGGTACAGAAGCCATTGGAGCACAATGCTGGCTGTTATGTTTGAGCTGCACTGGGGCTCTATGCTTTATAAATCTGGAATAAGACCATTTGTTATGATACAATGACCTTGCATTCCTAATACTTGGGAGCCAGAGTAAATTTTGATATATATATCGTAATTTCTTGTAAGTGAATAATTTTTAAGGTAGCAAATTCCCACCTCAGGAAAACAGTGAAGAATTGCAATTACTGATCTATGGTTTACTTCTTGAATAGTTATTTGAAAGTTTTGCAGTTCTTTCCCTTTCTATTGCCTCATCCCATTTATCTTCAGTTTGCTTGAGCACTGCAGCAAAGTCAGGTGCTGATTAGGTGGATGGGGACAAACTATTTTCTAGCAGTGAGTAATTTGAAGCCAGGAGCCAATTCCCAAGACAGAGAAGTAGGAGTTTGTGTGGTTTGTTGCAATTGTGTTGTTTACCCTCTCATGCTCAAATCAGTAAAACTTGCTGCGTGTGCTGAATTAAATATTCTATTATTTTATTCTATTTATTTCCATTCAGTTCCTGCAGCTAATTCCATAAGAATTCATTCAATGTAGTTTTCATAGAGAACAAATTATAACTTTGCCCTGTGTGTTGTTCAAGCAGGGAAATCTTCAGTACCCCTTGGAAATGTCAGCTGTAGAGAGGTGTAATTTGTTGCTGTTGCCTGGACAGTGGGTAACTTCCAAGCTTGGGCTTTAGGTATATGATTTCTTATCTTGAGCATTCAAGTGTGAAATACTTATTGAGCCATTTATTTATTTATCTCCTGGCTTATTACTGTTTGCTTGGCTGGGTGGATAAATCAACTCAGTGTTTCCATCAGATGCTCTTCTCATTGCAGGTAAGTTGTGCCTCTGAATTGGACAAGAAATGAAATAATAAGAAATCTGTGCCCATAGTGCTCTGTTAGTTTGAAATTTGCACATTGTGTGACTTTGTGTTGTTTGTAGCTTGATCACTTTTTACACACGTGGATATAGGAATTCCAAGAGTTTTGTCTCTCCAGCTCTCCAGCCATGTTATTCCACTTTCTCTCAGAGGACTTGTAAATAAGCAGGATCACATGGAATACTTTTGCCTTTGGAGGTTCTGTTTGAAATTAATGGGGGTCATCAAGTATTCAGGAAGGTGAGGGGACGTGTTTGCAGTTGTAGGTGTGGAAGAGCCCTCGGCAGTCAGGCAGCTGCTTGTGCCTGTTGCTGACAAACAGCTGCCAATACTGCAATGCCCTTAATGGTAAAGCACTTTCCTCTCTCATCTGAGTCTTCTTTGCTGCAATTAAAAACTTAGGGTTTTGAGCACCCGGAATTTGGGGGAAAGAAAAAGCTATTTATTGTTCACAGCAGCTTTTTATATATTTGAAATCTTCTGTTGTGTCTTTTCTTCTTTAAGCTGAACCGTCCTCAGTGAGTCTTTAATCAATTCATCAACACCAGCTGCTCTCTCTGACAAACAGTCTAATGAATACTGAAATAAGAATCTTGTTTATAAGAAATACGGTCTCTGAAATGAGGCAGGAAGGAACTGAAAGCAAAATAAGGCTTTTGGTTTTGAAGTTCTGCTGTAATAAGTACGAACAGTGGCTCAAAAATTTGTAGGTTTGCATTGCTGATGTCCCAGCAAGGGTGGGACCCCCTTGTTCCTGGAAGTTTTACATAAACAGCTTTTTTATCATCTGCAACCTTTGTTTGTGTTGTTCCACCTTCCTGGTTTTCAGGTACTGACAGGGTTTTGTCCAAAGCTGCCAGACAGGCCTGTGGCAAAACTAGGAATTAAAATGAAAATTTCCCCCAAAATAGGATGGAGGACCAGGCTGAGGGTTGTATCTCCCCATGGCTTCCACCTGGGACTGTGCTCCCAGATGAGCACTGTTACAGAAATGTTCCAGAAACAGTGAGAATGGAGAAGGGCCCCTGGGAAGTGGGGCCTGCAGATAACAGAAAAGTGAATTCATAAAATGCTTCAGTGATATGTTAATATACTTGGTAAGAGTACCAAGGAAGAGAGAAAAAAATCTTTGCTGCTTTATATTAAACATGCTTTCAGGCAGTAAATGTTTTTTAATGTGATAAAAATATATTTCAGTCAAGGCTGCTTCTGTCTCATGGAGACCTACATATTCCTGGTTTCTGACCACACAGCTATTTTGTCTTATGAAGAGCTTCTTTTAAACAGACCAAAGTCACAAGGATTCAGTAATAACCAAATCTATTGTGAATACGAAGTTTTAAACACATTTTAGAACTGGAAAACCCCAAACATCTGCAAACTAACTGGAGGTCGCTTCTCAACTGGGGCTGCTGCTTCTGTGGGGAGTAAGAAGAAAATGCATCTTCTTTTTCAGCCTTATTTGAGAGAGTTTTAAGGATCCAACAGTCCCAGTGGTGGTAGAGAGGGTAGCTGCTTCTGTATCCCCAAGGAGAAGTGGATGCTAGAAGAAGTTTTATTAGCATGGGATCATATATCATGCTATATGTTCATTAATATTAAGAAATTATCACTACTGCTGAGCAGGAAGGATGTGTTATTTTCCCATTAGATTTATGTGTCTTCACTGTTTTCCAAAAACAGTGGTTTTTGGAAACTTTGCTACTCCAGGTGGGATGGCAGCAGCAGTGCTATACTTAGTTCATGGTCAGCTGCAAGATTTTGTTTTATTTTCCTTTCCCCAGTGTTAGGGTAGGAGTTGTGCTTTGTATGGGCTTCTAAGCAGTTGTAATTCTGGGGCTGAGAGCAGGAACATCCAATGGAAGCTCAGGAGCTGCTGCAGGGTATCCCACCAAGACTCATGTTGTATTGAAGGCTGTTTCCAGAAACACAAAAAAGAACTTGATCTAGACTAATAGAGCTGGGGTCTAAGTTTCAGGGTGTGGGTGAGTGCCTCATCAAGGTATCCTGACACCTCTTCTGACCCAGAGCGATGCTGCTCCACGCACCTACCCAGTGTGTGTAAATGTGGAGACAGGATAAAAGGGCAGTGTGGCTTTGCAATTGCTTGTGTAATCTGAAATAAAGTACAAATAGATAACAGAAAACTGTCTTGGAAAGGGAGCAAGTGTAGTCAGTCAGACTCAGAACATAAGTGGTGTTATTATTTCCCATTTCCTGTAAGCCAATTTACTGTACTTCCAGCCTGCCTTGTCCTCTATACAAAGCAGCAGCCGGAGGAGTCATTAAAACAAAGATTGGATCCCGAGATTGCCTATAATTCAGATACTTCAGTGATAGAAAAATGTGTAGTTTCAAGAGAAGGCATGTGCAAGTACCAAATCTCACCAAATTGCAGAGATGTAAGCTTGTTCAAACCAACCCCTCTGTGCTTTAGAGGAAACAATTTACTGCTTTAGTAAATAAACACAGCTGTTTAGAAGTTAAGATTAGCCTGTCAGATTCATAGTCTGCTGAGTAAATGATAGTGTGCAGGCCTTCCCTATCTGCAGAAGGGAAGATGTTGGAGCATGCCTCAAGTGCAGGACAAAAGGAGATGAAAAGGCAGATAGAAGAGCTGATGCATTGGGACTACAGTCCTTCCAGCTGAAGGGGGGATGGAGTGCTCTTCCAAAGTCAAGTCTGCTGTTGCAGCAGGCACACGTGTGTCGGGGGGGGGTGGTATGGGAAGAAGGAGAGAAAAGTTAGGATTTCAGGAAGAGTACCAGGCTGTCAGCCTTGCAGAACGACAGGGAAACTTCCACAGGCACAGGTTGGAGTCAGCTACTGTGCACTTACAGATCTTCCTCTCATTTCCTTGCATTAGTTTGTCTTGCAGGAGGGCTGCCTCTTCCCACTGTTCTGTCTCCCTGTGCCATGGTCCACAGCCATTAGCATTAAATGCAGGATTTAAAGTATGATTAATATCAGAGGCAGTCTCCTAACCAGCAGCTGGGAGGGGTGTCTGAGCAATGCCACATTTTACCTTTCTCACCCATAAATGTCATTCCCCAGGAGGGTGGAAGGTGTTTTCCTGCTTGGTATTGTAGATATTTTTAGGATGGCTGACTGCTGGCTCCATGAAATTAAGCAGCCAAATCTGTGGGAACTTTGCTACAACTTTAGTACAAAAAAAGGTAAAACCCTATCTCTGTGACTTTGGCCTTAAATATTAATTATTGATATTCAGTGTGACCTCAGGCAGCAGTTGCAATTTTGCATGAAAATCCACTGCTTTGGTAGTTTTTTGGTGCTGTCCTGCTAAACTGTACTGCAGCTTTTCCTAGAGCAAATGCCATTGTTGAAGTGCATGTTTCAGGTTTTGTTGCATCTATTTTTTATCAGCCTCACTCCCTGCCTCCCCCTCCAGAGGCTGTGGCAAAAGCTCTGTTGATTTTCCTGCTTGTTTCTGTCCTTCCATCCTTCACCAGTTACTCTTCACTGGCCTGTTTCTGTCCCTGCTTCTGCTGGTTTCAGTCAGCTGCTGAGTCAGTGATTCAGTTTTCCAGCTGCCTTAAGAGATGACATTTCAGTGCAGCAGCTCATCTCTGACACTATCTCATGGCTCTCCAGCCATGAGGGATGCTGTTTTGGGAAGCAGCAGTGGTTCATCCCAGCCAACAGGTTGTACTTCATAATCCTTCCTTGCCTTTTTCCCTTGAATGAAGATGTGGGGGAGTGTTGAGGTTTTGAAGGGTATGCCATGCTATCTATTTAATTCTGCCTAGATGCTCATTTTAAACAATAAATATCCACATAAAAGTGCATAGAATTAACATCCATGGTTAATGGCAATTTAAACCCAGTCATCGGGGGATTTATCTAAGTGATGCACATTGGATGCTTTGGAGATACAAGTTGATTGTTTGAGAAAATTAAGTTTTGTTTCACTAGAAAACATAGTAGTTACTTATTGGGTTTAATTATTCCATATGTTAATGCCTTGCTGCCTTTACAGCTGCTGGCAGAGAAGGGCTCCTTTCAGGCAGGGTTTTGCATGATAATGAATCCCGAGGTTTGTTTTCCTGGCTTTTACACTTGTGCTGCCACTCCAACTGGATAACTACAGCAGAGAATCCCATATTTAGTGGAAACAAAATCTATTGATGACAAACAAATTTTCTGTTAAAAGTGATAAGGACTGATGTGAATTCAGTGTGTGCTGAGTAGACAACTGTGGGACTTGTTAGAGAAATCAGATGTGCCTTTAAATAGCATGGGAGAAATGATCCAGAGACTTGATTTTATTTTTCAGTCATTGTGATTTAAAATGTGTGCAGGAGATAAGCCTCTTTTTTCTCCTTCCATCCAAGAGCCTTACAGCTGCAGGAGACTCGGGGATGAGTTATCCCCAAGGCATCTCTCCGAGTCCACAACTCTTATCTCATCACCCACCTCTCTCTTTCAGACTGGCCTTGACTGTAACGTTTTGTTCTGTTCTCAGTTTCTGTTGAATTTGTGGCCCACCATTGTGCCTAATATCTGCTTAGGAGACTATTTCTGCTTTATTTCCATGCTGTGGTGTTATTTAAAGTAGAGCTGCCAGTACATTCTCTGCCCTAAATACCAGCAGAGTGTGTTTAACAGGTGTTGCTTTGCCAGCCAGCAGTAAAGCCTGTGGCTCCCTGGCTCTGCACTGAAACTGGGTCTGTGCCGTGTTCTTCCATACACACCAGCTCTTCTGTTCTGTCTGTGGTGTTTGGGCCCCATTTTCATGGTTGTTGGCCTCTAAAATCAAAGTACAAAATAAATAAATTAAAAAGAAATATGAGGGGGAGGGAAGAGAGAGAGGAAACAAGCCAGCCTCTGCTCCTGTTTCTTTTCAAGCCCTATTCAGACCTCACACTTCTTGCACAGCTCTTCAGGGGTATGTAATTATCTGGCACAGCCATGTACTTTGCTCTCCCTTCTCTCTGTTGAGAGAAAGCTGCTGAGCCCATGTTCTTTTCAAAAATAACAGTAATAAAAGAGACATTAAAGGAAAAGGTGCTGTTCCCCTGCAGAGTGTGCTTGTTTGGGCAGTTTGATGTCCTATTTTTATTATAAATATAATTGAATTTCCATTAGTTACACACAAACAACTGTCGTTTGGGAATAAAAAGAAGTAGATGTATGCTAATCGAAAGCTCCGATAATTACACAATCTTCAAATTAATTAACGAGCCAAAGGCAGCCAAACATTAGCATTTAGAAAGCGCTTTGCTGCATTAACCACTAATGAGTTCATTTAAATCCATCATGCAACCCATTTTGGAAAGCATGAGCCATACTTAATCATATTCAATCAGATTTAATAATGGAATCCTTAACACCAGGCATTGTTGATTGTGAAATTACCGTAGAATTTTATTTGTTAAATACAGGGAATAAGACGTTGGTATTTATTGTTGGCTGAATTGTGCCTCGACAGAAATGTGGAAATAAAAGATACACATTTACAGGTAAGCATATTCTTAATATAAATGAGAAGTGACAAAGGATTTTGTATGGTTGGGGTTTTTGGTTTGGTTTGGGGTTTTTTGCTGGTTTTGTTTTCATTAAATGAAAAGAATTTTTGTTACTTTTGAGAAATGAATAAGTAATTTCTCAAATATGCTTGGGAATTCTTTGATAAAACATTTTTGCTTGAACTATTCGCTGGTTTCAGCCTAGGCAATTATGGCACAGCTCTGCTCTCCATTCCGTTCCTTCAGAGCTGAAATAGCACAAAAGGAGTCACAAGAGCTTCTCTGCATTTAAATCAGAGCAACTGAGGTGAAACCTCCATCCGCTGCCTTTTCACAGACAGTCTAATTTCTGGTCCCATTGAAAGCACCGGCGCTTTGTCATCAGACTTAATAGAGCAGATAAATCACCATCAGCTCAGAGAGGAGACTTCTTCCACCGAAGTCAGGGGATTTACTAAACTCAAGACATTCTTTTGGATAAAATATCTTTCTCTGCAAAGCCTTTTGTTGAACCTTTCAGCCAGATAGAGCTGTTTCAGTGGGAAATTGCAACCCAACCCTTGAATTCAAGGCTGGCACATGCACCAGTCAGAGGTTGGGCTACCCACCTGGCACGTGGCAGACCAGTGAGGACACCAGTACAGAGCTATCCTAGGATAGAGGCCGTCCTGGCATGGGATTCTTCCCATTTCTCATGAGAGGCTTTGACAAGGCTCAGTTTTGTTCCCCTATTTTGAATTTTCATAGTGAGTATTTGGTCCCTAGGGCAAGTGAGGACAGTGGAGATCAGCACTGGCCCCCCAAGACTGATCCAACTCAGTCCTGGCACAGTACCACTGGTGGTGAAGTTCTCATAAGAGTAACAAACAAAGACTATAATGCTAAAAAAACATGGAATTCTCCAGGGGGCTTGTTCGTATCCTTGTCCTTGGGGACAAGTTTATTAGAACTAGGGGGAGAACCAGAGGCTGAGATTGGAACAATATCTGGCTAGAGTTACCTGCCTGGCTCTCTGCAGGTATGGGAGAGGAAACCTGATGCTCCCTCAGAGCTACCCTTGGGGATTTCTGCAGGCCAGCTGGAGCCGTGTCCCTCTTACACCTCTGCTCACTGCTGCAGGATGTTCTTCAGGTGGCTGTACAGCTTGTCTGCCCTGTCTGTTCATCAGGTCCTGGAAGTGGAGGTTCCAGGAGCATGGAGGTCAGATGTTCTTTTTTTTCTTCTTTTAATTGAAAAAAAAAAGCTCAAAGATTTTATTAGAAATGGAGAAGTTTTCAGTCTTTGGCTCTCACAGTGGTAGTGGTTTCATCTTCTTTCTAAAAATTGGATACTTCCAGAAAAATTTAATCCTCTCCCCAAATAAATAGGGCTTATTTGAAAACACTTTTAATAACAACTCAATTTCTCTTTAATTTCCTTGAACTTCTCTGTTCTACCTCTTATCCAGTGTTGTTTGTTCAAAATCAGCTTCTCAACTTTGTGACTCGGGTCAGAGAGAAAGGGATTAATTCATTCAATCACCCATAAACACCAATAAACCTACTCTGAGAATCCCTAGGAACCTTACGAGCAGTAAAATGGCCTGGAGTGAATGTGCAGGTTAAAGGATTAAATGCCAAAAAAAAAGTCACCCTTTTACTGAATATGTTCACGATAATTTCTTGGCAACATTACTCTGCATTGAGTGGATAAGGGAATCAAAGTGATTCACTTTGGGGCCAGCACGTTATGTCTGTCCCACAGCTCAGAAGAAACCCAGGAATCCCAATTCCCAAAATCTCGGTGTAATTGCGAAACTTTCCTTAGTGAAATGTTGTTTGTAGGAGCCGCTGCTTTGCATCCTAATGCAAAAATATCCACCATTAATAGCAGCATAAGGGAATAAATTTGCTGGGTCTCATGAAAACACACCAACTGAAACATTTGATTAGGACTAGTTTAAGACTTCAGAGGATGTGTTTAGCTGGTGGTAAAGACAGAAGCAATCGTAAAAACTAAGTGACTCTCAGTTAGAAGCTGTGTTCTTAAGCTTTTAAATGCACATTTTTTTCTAATTATCAAGTGCTTTACCACACTGTTCACTTTACAAGTTTCAGAGCATTGTGTTTCTGCAAGTTGAAAGCCATTAACATTTTAGAACTTCTTCACAAAGGGAAAATTGCACTGATGGAAGGAGTGATTTCTGTGAGTATGCTTTCATTTTTCATTTAAGAACTGTTTACTTTCCCTTGACTTAATCAAGAATACATTCAAGTTGAGCTACGTGCAGTCCCTTGAATCCAAAATGCTGAAGTCCCTCTAGCTGTCGTGCTGCCTAAACTTTAGTTTTTCTGAGGCTGAAGTAAACCAGGTTGATGCAGCCAAACGCAGACAAAGCCTTACTCAAAAACACCACGCTCACCTCTGACTACCCCAATACTGGTGCCTTTCCCAGGCTGATCTTGCAATATGTTGCTTAAAACATCCCTGACAGGAAAGGTAGGGGTCCCACTCCAGTCTTTTCCCCATGCCCCACTCCAGATGTTGATCTACACCAGGGCACATGCACAGCCTGACAGATGTTCAATCTACACAAAGGGAAAGACACCACATATTTAATTATACGGCGCTCCAAAGAATGCTCTCGTATTTTCAAGGAGGTTTATTTTAAGTGATGTGCGAGACAACCTCACAAGATGCTTATAGAGCAGGCAGTGCATGTCAAACTGCTCAGAAAATATCCTACTCACTTGAAATCGTGTTTGAGAGTATGAATACCAAATTAGACAGGCCACTAAACACTCATTCCTTTTTCAAGGTTTCTCTCACTTTTTTCCTCTGAAAGGATAATGGGAAAATCCCAGGCCTGCTAAACTGAAGCAGGGAGAGGTGACCTTCCTTCATTTCTAAATCAAGGCACAAGAAATCTTCACCTGATTCTGGCATTCCCAGATCTACACATTTCTGCTCTCACTTGAGTGACGTCCTTCAGTTAAGCCTCCGCTTTGGTGCTGAGGTTGGTTCGAGGCAGGATTCATAGCACGTCCCAGTGTTCCCCATCTGAGGTGCTCTTAACATTCAGGCTGCTTCCATGTACTGAGCAAGGCTTATGGATTGAGCTCAGGGTGATCTGTGCTCTGATTATGTCTATGATGTGTTAAACCAACCTGGGCAAATGTGGTCATATCCAGCGTACGGAGACAAAATCCAACGCAGCCCTTCTGTGAGGGTCAAGGCATCAGGGAAAAGGCAGTGGAGTGTTGTCATCTTGCAGTAATGAGGGCTCTTGTGCCCTGGTACACGGCCCCATGTGAAATAGAAGAGTGGAAGGCTCTTGCTCTGAAGTGAAAACCCATCTGTCTTCAAATGCCAGAACTTAGAGGTGTTTGAAATCCAAATCAGGAGTTCAGTAGCTTAAGCCCCATCCCTAATTCAAATAAGTGAGGGTGCCTATACTCTTTAGTAGTGTTGGTGTCATAAATATCTCCATTAAGTAGCAATTAAGCTGCTGGGATTTGGGCTGTATGCCATTATAGGAGGTAATTATAAAAGAATTGGATTAATTGGTTCCTGAATTATTTATGTAGACATAAATATTGCACATGAGATCAGTGTTAAACAGAATGCTGGCATGAAGAGAGGAAGGGAATGATACACTGATTTATACTGTTCCTGTAGTTCTTTCTCCCCAAAATATTAGGAAGGTAGAAGTTTGTTAAAAACTAGCTATTCCCACTGTTAATGTGCATAGAACACCTCATCAGCTTTTATAGAAATAGATTCCCCAGATAAAGCTATTCTGTATGCTTTTGTAATCTCTCCAAGTCCCCACAAATAATATGTGTTGAGAGTTCTCTCTTGTCTATACAATGAAGTCAATCTTCTGTCTGTTGCAGTATAATTTAGAGCTAAGGGAAATGACTGATTTCACAGATATTAACTTTATCGAATATACAAACAACAGATGTATTATAGGGGAAAGAAATTTTGTGTGAGCAGCACAAAGAACTCCTGCAATCAGCAAATTCAATCTGCTTTTGACACTGCAGTGTTCCCACAGTCTAGCGGTGCTTGTCAGCTGTAAAAATAATATCATACAAAGAGGTGGCAAAGTGAAAACAAGGCAGGCTATTTAGTATGCAAACAGTCAAGAAACCTTACAGAGGAGACAGTTTTTAAAACAGAATTATGGTTTGAATTAAAACTGTAATCTCTAAATTTATCTATTTTCATGTTTCGGGGCAGTACTTGATGGGGTCAGGAAGAAGTATCCTGAAAGGTAAAACACGGTGTTGAAGTGGGAAAAGGCCACACTGCTCCTCCTAGGACAGACTGGGCAATGGGGAAAATGTGCCTTGAACTTTGTGTCCTTCCTACGACCACTTTATGTTGCCCAGACCAGCTGATGGGAAAAGTTACCTGATATAAATGTATTAACTGCATGTCTTATGGATCTCTCCTTTGCCATCCTTTTTTAAGATAGATGTAGGATCCTTCTAATACTGCAGCAGTGTGCTCACACAGGGGAGGTGGTGCATGCAATGGTTGGCACCCTGGGGAACCCACAACCAGGGGAGATGGAAAACAAAGTGTCAGAGAGAGGATCCTGCCCTTGTCAAAATGGTCTCCAGCGGCACTCGAATGATGTGTGCAGGGAGCCAGGCTGCCTGCAGACTGGTTTTGTGGAAATTAAAATTTTCTCTCATTCTTCTGAGCCTCCACTGCACTGCAGCTGGTTGGCCTCACTGCTTTTGGGAGCTGTAATCAATATTTGAAGTTTTGTGCATTTCTTAAACTGTAGCAGACAGGGAGAGGTTTTTTGTGTCCTTGTGAGGAAAAGACGTGGGGGGAATATTTTGGGCCATGACTTGCAGCATTAAAACCTAGCTTCTCATCCCTTTCATGGAAGCTGAAATACTTGAAAATGACATGTGAAAGGAAGGTGGGACCTGGAATATCACAGCCTGAAGTTTCTTCTGTAGCAGTAAGCATAGAAAGGAATGGAAATGCTACCAGATACCTTCTGACAGGCCCAGTTTTTCAGCTTGATTTAGAAGGCTCTCAATGGGCAAGAAATCACCCACTCCTAATTACAAATTAGCAGAGTCTGAGTAGTTTGGTACAGCTTCAGAAGTTGTGACTGGTCTCAGCCATGTGTGCACTTGGTGATTCCACGCAGATGATAAAGATTATTTTCCAGGCTCTTAACTTCTCATGGCCAAAATTTTCCTTTGAGCTGTCACCTGGCTGCCAGTTTCTTTAGTTTTACCTGCTCATTCCTGGGGACCAGCAGAGGACAAAGCAAAAGCAGCCCCAAGGGTACAGCTTGGGGCTGTACACACACCATAGTCGTGGTCAGCTCTTTACCACAGGCCTCACCTCCCAGGAGCTCCAGAAGAGTAGGATGAGAATCATGCACCAACAAAGCAATGGATATTGCTGGGACTGAAGTCAGTCTGGCTGTTTATGTGAAGAGCTAGTCTAAAACAGTCTGGAAGAGTTACCTTGTAGGAAAGGCAATATTATTAGTGTTGAAAACTCAGGTTTCTGGTAATCTGACAATTTTTAAAGGAGGAAGTCAAAACAAATTATTCTGACTTGCTGATGTAAGGCATTTTGCCTTATTAAAATGGTTATTCTGTTTACTATTTTACATACACAATATTTTAGGATATTTTGACATTATCAAAATGAAATGGCTCAGCATCATAGAATCAGAAAAGTTTTGTGACTTTGTCTCACAGAAGAGCTTGCTTTTCTCCTAACAGTGATTTAGAATAAATTTTGAGATGTTAGAATTTCCTCTGAAATTCAACTGTATGGAAAGCTTTCATTTCATGTCAGATGAGAACTTTCCTGTAGCAGGAAAACAACCTCTCACTCACCTTTGGTGAGATTTCAACCTTTAAGTCAGCTTTCCTGGTGGAAAGCAGATAGAATAAAAGACAGATTGAGGGCCTGGGAATTCCTGGGTGTGACTGCTGTTTTGGATTTTGCTGGTGGGACATGTGGAGTAGCATTTGGGTGAGTCCTTCTGTCCCCATCTCACCTACCTGTTAAAAGGGAACAGCACTGGTTATTGAGTACATCCCCAGGAGGCAGTGAGAGTGGGCTAATACTCCCCAGAAAGCAATTCTGAGGTAAGACACAGTTCAGGTGTACAGCTTGACCTTTACATAGTGTTGAATCCTGTTGGCTTCACTCTTGCTTTAGTCCCTGGTGATGCTGAATACCCCAGCTCCACACTGCTCACAATCCTCCTTAGGGCTGTGGGCTTGGAGCATTAAAGGCACCTCACTGTGTGGTCTGGGATCACCCTCTTCCCTCCCAGCTGGCTGCAACAGAAAAGCTTAAGTACACAGATAAAACCAAATGAGGTCTGCAGAGAAATGTAAATGTTTGTACAAGGCATCTGCAAAAGCCAGCTGATAGCTTCCCAACTGCACGCCAGCTCGTGCCAATATGGGGAGCAGACTGCTCCTGGGCATATCCTGCATCTTCCCTCTGCTCTCCCAGCCTGGCAGCAGGGCACTGTGGTGACATGTTTGTTCCCTCAGGTGGGTGAGGAGTGGAAGGGAAAGGCTTGTGACTGGCTTAATTCATGTACCAGAGGTTCACACAAGCCCCTAGAGCAGTCATCTGTCTTTCTACTGATGATTAGGAACTAAGCCACAGGTCCACTCATCCAAAATCACAAATACTCACTCCACTCTCTGTGGAGCAGCTCATTTATTTGTCCAGGTTGTGGTGCTGGGGAGATCTCTGAGATCAGCGATAGGAGCCCCAGGAAATGGCTGAGAATTAAATATGAGCTTCCAGTTCACATTCCAGCTCTTTTCACCTTGAAAGCCAAGAGTTCTTCATAGCAAAAGACTTCAGCTGAGGACCTGACATGTATTTGTAGGTCCTTTAGCCCGTGGAATTGGACAACACCATTGTATGTGAGTAGCCTGAACCAGTATCTTTCACACTTCTTTACTGAAATTATTTAAGCACTGATACAGTCTGGTGTGTCTCAGAGGGAGATCTGTGATTGCTGAAGCAATGCAAAATGGTTTGCTGGATTTTTTTGTTGGTTTTGGTTTTGGTTAGGGTTTTTAAATGGAAAAGTGGAAGGGTAGATGGCAGCAGTCCCTCAGCAGCTCAGATGGAGAAGTGATATTGGTAACTACTGGTTGAAAATATTTACACTTTTGAGGGTACTGCTGACTCTCTTTAACTGCTGGAAGAGCTTAATTCCTGCAGAGCAGGAATTGAACATAAATACCAGTAACAGTCATTTCTGCCAGCTCTTATTCTGGTATTTTGTGGATGAGACAAAGTCCATCAGGTACTAGGAATAATCATCACACAACTGGCTTCCCCTGTCACCTCGGCTGGCAGCTGGTTCTCCACGGGTTCACCCACTGATTCTCCAGAGGAGGTGCTGATGCCCGACACCAAATTGATCCCTGTGCCTGAGCCCAGTTGCCTCAGGCTTAGGGGCTGGTCCCAGCCCCCTGCTCTGGCTTGGATGCACAGCCCAGCACCCGCAGAGCAGCTCAGCCACCGGGCAAAGCATCTTATAAATGCAGTGCAGGTGGTACTGCCTCTCCCAGATGTCCAGGTATCTGTCTCAGGAGCCAAATCCCGTTTGCCAAAGCCGACAGTGACATGGTTGTATGCCACCAGGATATCCCCAGCTGGCACAGGTGTGAAAGGCAAGAAGCTCCACCAAAGAGCTTGATAACTTAATCTTGTCATTATATTTGTATTTATTGTTATATATTATTGTGAATAATATAAT
>NW_021940207.1:36203-42039 GCF_001715985.3 Manacus vitellinus | reverse complement strand
GGCAATGATGGGAGCAAGGAGCTGGGATGATGGTATGTGTTTCCTCTTCAGGATTCACTTTTGGCCCTGGGTCTCTATGTCTCCGCCCCTGCACTGGAGGGATCCCAGAGGAGCCAGCAGGAATGGTAATGATGTTGAGTAAAACTCATTTTTTGGTGACAAGCATAGCTAGGAAATGCTGGTGGCCAAAAAGACAGCATTGCCTTGGTGAGCAAAGATGACATGAATCACCTGGTGCCACTTGGGAGTTGCTCCTGGGAAGAAAAGGTGGAAAGGGGAAAATTTTTCCTTTAGGGGAAGGGATGGATCTGCCAAGGTATGGGACATCTTTACGTCTCATTGTCCCAAATCCAGCACTTTCTGGTGTCAGCGATACTTCTGTGCAGCTTGTCTGATGGGTGATCTCCTGGGGACAGAGCCAGAATGAGGTATCACATGGCAAGCAGACAGGACAGTGTCACCCCCAAAAGACCTGCCCAAGAAAGAGGCTCCTCATCCAAGCTAGCAGGGGCTAAGGTGATGTCTCCTGCATCACCTGTTGCAAGCCTGTTGTCCTGGGGTTGTGTGATGGTACCTCCTGCTCCAGCTGCAGCTGGACAGGGCCTGGGCAATCTGGACATGCTGGCATCTCTGACCCTGTGGTTGTCACTTGTCCAAGTACACCAATGGCAAAGGAGAACAAAACTATATAACACACAATACTTAAGTGCAAGAGCCAAGTGTAAATCTCAGGAGCTCAAACACAGTCCCAGTCTGTGACCTTTAGGAAACCTTTCCAAGTGCTGCCTCACAGTAAAAGACTCCTTCCTTAGTAGTTTTAACTTGACTGGAAGAAGCAGATTTTACCCAGAAATTTTCTGAAAGAGGGGAAAAAAGGCCCCTGGCCTGTTTGTGTGATATTTCTGAGCCCATCTCTAACAGTCCACAGGAGGCAGGGTTAAACAGGGAAAATGGGATGCTGTGCATTCAAATTGCAGCTGAAACCTTCTATCACTCATTGTAACCATGTTTTTCTGCACTACAATGGAGAACTAGGGAGAAAGTACATGGAAAACTGTAAAAAAGCCATCTAAAACATTTAATGGTGCAACTGTGGCAAAAATGAATTGTAAAACCCTGCTTCCCCCTCTTTCTGGTGGAAGGACCGTAGCACCAAACTCAGTGTCTCAGTGTCATCCAGTGGGAGCATGAGGCTGCATGCCCAGGCAACAGTGTGCTTTCACTTCTGTCTCAGCATGCTGCACTTCTTAGCACCTCAAAAAGAAAAAAAAATAATAAAAAAAATTGCTAGATCATGTGTAAGTGGGAACCCAACTCTGTTTTCCAAAGGCCTCGGAGTAAAAGGCATGCCTGGCTGCCTCTAAATTAGATCACAAATTTTCTGGCTGTTGGCAGCATCTTAGTGTTCACCCTGAAGGCAGAAATCTGAACAAATTACGTTTTACTATCACAGGTCCGTGTACCTGTGCTGTGTTCCTGCTAAAGGTGGAGGAATGTTCCTACAGGAAGCACGGGGCTTTGAGGAACCCAGAGGGATTGCTGTTCTTGGGAAGGCATCAGGGAACCACTGCTCCATGTGGGTGGTCCACAGTCTGTGGCACTTAACATGTGTCACCAACTTGGTGAAATATAGTTCTCTGGGGGGAAAAAAAGGCGTGTGATGGATGCACATGCTGCAATCTGGAATCACTCATGTAGTTTTTTGCCAGATCTTTTATTCAATGGAATTCTTCATAAACATGGGGAGTGCTGGTGTTGACATATGTGCTGCCTACTGCATCTACGGGTGTGCCCCTGCATCTCTTCCCATGTCAAAAGCACTTTCATCAGCCCAAGATGTGCTCCAGCAACACTGAGTGATTTTGCTCGTGGGGTCTCACTCTCCTTGCCATGCTCATGCAGCTCTTGTCAATGCTCATGCATCAAAAGCAGGTTCAGACCCTCAGGAAGCACAGGGTGACACTGATGACTAAAGAGGATCAGATGCTGATGTGTTTCTCGTCCTGGCTCTGAACTTTTCCTTTGTTCCTCCAATTGATTGTTTGCTGCCGATGTTTTCTGTAATGAGGATGATTTCTGAGCAGGAGGCAATGGCACTCATGCCCTTGGCCAGTCTCAGCTCAATAAGCTGCTTCAGTTGTGCCACAGGCGTCAGAGTGGGACCCGGACTGCCACAGTCCCAGGCCGTGGGGCAGGTTTCCTTCAGCTCCCAATGCTGCTGACCCTTGTAGAATCCAGGTATGTTTGTTTTTATTGGCTTTTGATGCTGCTGACAGGAGAATGCTAAAAACTGAGGAGATGGATGGACCCAAACTGGGCAAAACCGCCTTTGCTGTTCTAAATTGCAGCCTTCACTGTAGAATATCAAATGTAATAAAATGTACCACACTCCTTGAAAATAACTCCTGCTGGCTCCAACACCCCCTCCTGTGAGGTGTAATCCTTGAAATACCCTTTCTGTAAAGCTCTGTCCCCCTCCACTTCTCATCCCATATGGCACAGGAAATTTTGTCCTAACTAGCACAAACATGTTCGTGAGGTGACATGAGAGGAGACCCTTAGCGAGGGATGAGGCAGTGCAGGGTTTTCAGAAGAACCTGTAGATAGCTGTGAATGCTCTGTTCCCTCTCAGACTTGAGTCTGGCCACAAAAAAAGCAATAGAAAGCTTAGACTAGACTTCAGGCTCTTGCCTGTTTAGTAGACCTGATTAAAGAACAAATTTTTCCCCTGTTGAACACGTACCCCAAAACTTCCCTCCCTTTACCTCTTTCCATCCCTCCGCCAGGTAGCTATGACCAGGATGGCTTCTCTGCAAGCCATCTCTGTTCCAGAGGCATTTTCAGATAAAGGAAAGTAGTTGTGGCTGTGGCACTTTACATAGGCTGGCAGAAGAACAGTTCAACTTTTTCTTTAGGAAGGGGGCACAGTAACTGCCCCTCTGCCCTGCCCCTGGCCAGAGGTGTATGTGTGTACAGAGGAAAGGGATGTCCTGGGTTTTTATAGGAAAAGAAATCATTTTTGCAGTGCTTTGAGAGAGGCAAAAGTAATAACTACTCAAACATCCCTGAGTAATCCCAAATAGTTCTTCTGTCTGGGTTTTCCCATTTGTTTTACACAAATGGGCTAGGGATTTTCACAACCAAACTTCAAAGGTTAAATGCAGCGAAAAGTCAGCAGGAAAATATGTGAGCTTAACCTTTGGCTGTAGCTAGGTAAACCACTTAATTTCACAAAGTTTGCACTGGAATAACAAAAACGTTTTTATTTTATAATTGTCAGAAGGACATAAACTGAGTGTGGGCAGGAAGAGAAAAACAGCTCAGGAAAATGGTCTTCAGAGTTTGCTTGTGAGTACACTTAATTGGTGTGAGCTTTTTCATGGCTATGTATATACAAAAAACTTGACCTTCTCCAGGAGTCTCCTGTTGTGTGGGATCCTGCCCTCCCTTATCTTTGCTTTGACAAGAAACCAGGTGTAAAGGCTGGTGGTGCTGGGGCAAGGACCCCACTAGTCACCTTTTTGTCCTCAGGGCTGGCTCAGAGGGGAAAACATCTTTTGGCTTTCCCAAGAGTAATTCAGCTTCTGTGTGTCCCTTCCAGAACCTCTTTAGCACAAGTCCAGATAGGAATAGCCTGGAAATATTTGCTTGACATTTCAAGAGAGGCCTCCAAAGATCAGAGGAAGAGATGTCCTGTTAGGGAGGTATTGCATTCAGATTTATGACCTGCAGGCTCAGTGGTCACAGCCCGGAAGGTTCCACACATTCAGCACAGCCCTGGGAATGAGGGACTGGACCCCTGGCAACACCCACCTGAGAAGCTGAACAAAACATTCCTGCACAAACACTGAAATACATTTTGCTGCCAGCTGCCAGCGCTCAGAGCTTGGCTGGTGCCAGCTGAGAGGAGCGTGTGTGGGGATCTCCCCAGCACTGCACTTAGCTCCTGTGTGCCAGCAGCACGGACAGTTTGTCTGGCAGGAGTCCCTACTGCTCAGCCAGCAGTGTTTTGGGTGAACTGGTGGGAGGCAATGCTGCCCAAGCTCTGATCTGGCTGGCTGGCAGCCAGCTCAGGGCTGGACAGGATGCTGGGCTTAAGCAAACACTGTGTCTGTGGCTGGAGAGCCAACCTGAGCACAGCCACGTCTGAACCCGAGCACAGTGTATTTAACAGAAAAGCTCTATAATGACACACCGTATGTTTTTTCTGCTGTGCCTTATTTTCCCAGGAATAAAGAGAGGATAAAATCTCTTTTCTTCATCTTCCTATTATGTTGCATTACTGCTGCCAGGTGCCCCTATGGGACAGAAACTCAGCCTCCAGAATGTGTGGGTGCAGCAGAAGACGGACCTCATATCAGCTGTGAATAACTCGGGTCACTTTGGAGCAAATAGGCAATAATATGGTTGTTCTTGGCTGTATCACAATGGTAATAAACTGGAAAAGTGCCATCCAAGTGGTTCTGCTGCAGTTATGTCACCTGGTCTAGCAACTAAAAATACTTCAATGATAAAACTAGTCCAGTTGCTATAATCACAATATTTTAGGCAAATCTCATCTTTCACAAAAAAAAAAAAAAAAAGGAAAAAGAAAAAAGAAAAGGTTAAGCTGTCATCTTCCTGAGCAAGAGAAAAGTTTAAAATATTAAGCAAACATGACCCTGCATTTCAAAGATCAGAAGTTAGGTGCTACACAGAAAAGCACACACCATCCACAAATTATTGTAAATTCAGTTATTATTTACTGAGTGTTTCTATTTTATTTATTCTAAGGACTGCATCATGATGGTGGGCAACTGCAGCCAAGATTTTAATCATTGAAAATTTGCAGAGCTTTGTAAACTGTTACACAATCAATGAAGGTGCTTCACAGCAGTTGGGAAGATCAAGATAGATAATAGATTGAACTTGCTAATTAGTGCTAAATACAAAACTTCTGTGCACTGAGTGCTCAGCTAGGTTTCTACATCAGGATCAGGGGAAACTGAACTGGTATTCTTACTTTTTTTCTGTTCTGCTTACTGCCTGTGTGCTACTGAATTATCCAAAATATCCACTGAGTTTGCATTGATTATATAGTTTCTTATGGTGTATATTTGTTATGAAATTTATTGTATTTTCTCATACTTGCTGTCTGAACTCATACGTAAGAAAGGTCCTTTTGCACCTGTATCAAGTTTAATTTTGGGAAAAGGCTCTTCTGGGGACGTGAGCAAGAACATGATGACGTTGGTATGTCTGGGACCACACTTTACTGTCAGAGTTTATATGTTTAATGCCTACCTGGAGATTACTTATATCATGTGAATGCAGTTGTTATATTAATTGAGTAGTAAATGGGTGAAACATAATGTGAGCCACTGTGCTGCCCTGTGGCAGTGAGCAGCAGGGTCAGACAAAGGTATTGCTTTGGCAGGGGGGATGTTTGGACAGGATTCCTTGTGGGAGTAGAGCCCTACAATGGGCAGGTGGCTGGAGCAGGACCAGACTGATTCCCATTCATTCCTGGCATGGCCACTTCACTGAGCTTGGGGTCATCAGGATGTGACAGGATCTGGGGAAGTTGGGGATGAAATTCTGCCATCAAGTCATCAACACAGGTGACTGTGGTTGTGATTCACAGAGCGAGGTGGGTGTCTACAGAGGGGGGTTGTTTGGCCAAATAACCACTGATAGCAGTTTAAATCAAGTGCCTGAGACTAGGTAGGGCAGACAACACTGCAGTGTCAAAAATACCTTTGCAGCATTATACTGTTTTGCCTACACCATAATTTCCCTGTGTAGTGGAGGCAGTGCAGATGTACCTGCCTGACTGGAGAGCAGGGAAGTTAAATCC
>NW_021940207.1:11309-35763 GCF_001715985.3 Manacus vitellinus | reverse complement strand
GTGATTTTTTAAGCAATGGAAGTATGACTGAAAAAGTGAGTGAGGTTTACCAGGAGCAAGTTAGAGTTTATTATTAATGTTAATTGGTTTCATTCTTTCAGCTTTTTAGAGCGTGTGTCTGAGTGATGTGCATGAATGGTTATTTGATTAGAACCAGCAACAAAGGCCAGAGGGTGGTTGCTTTTGCTTGGTGCTTTTTAATAACCAAGTAATTTCTTTGGTATCCTCTCACAGGCAGCCAATATTAGTCGCATCATTTAAGGCAGTTGTCTACCTCCTGGGGTTGTTTCCAACAATGTAATGATTTTTTCCTGGCTTATTGGCTCTTTTGCTTCATGATGAGAAGTGGACTATTGCCCTCTGATTGGAAAGAAGCTCTGAAATACCTGGCTCTGGTTTCATTGGGAGATATGTAATGATTAAAAGATGGCCAGTACATTCAGGTGATAGTATGCAAATGTTCAACTCTAATTTCTCCTTGAAAGGTATCAGATAGATTTGCAGGAGAATTGACTGCTGAGGGACTCAAAATTATTCTACTCCTGAGGGTAGTCCCAGTCTGTAAACATTGAGTCTTTGGTTATGCAAAGACAGCTGTCCCTTAAAAAGTGCCTTTGAGGAAAAATCCCCCAAAAATCTGACTCTGTGATCCTGGAAGGAAGTGTCTGTGTCTGTGAATTCCAAGATGTACTCTAATTCACAGAGGTTGTCCTGTAGTTATCACCCTCTTATCTTTGCCAAACTCCCTGTTTCTTAAAATGGCTAGTGTATAACTCCATTGATGCATATGTATATATATATATATGTAGGCAATCTTATTTTCTTCAACATAACTCTGTAGCTAGATGAAATTACTTGTGTGTGTAAGTGTTTGAAGCATTTGGGCCAGAGCACTGACTGAAGCTATGTACTCAAAAGAGTAAGTTTTGCAAGAAAGTCTACTTACTCTACTAGAAATGTGGTCAATGGGATCCAGATCTGTGTCATGTCTCTACACTGAAATGTGGTCTTCAAAGTTTCAGAGGGTTGTGCTGGTAACTGGGAAGTTACCTGAGATGCTTGCACAGGTTATCCTGCCAGCTAGAGGCAGAAAAGGCACTTTTCAATTGCAGAGAGACCCAGGAAGATCCAAGTAAATTAGGAGAAGGACACATATACTTGTCCCTTGGAGATAGCTAAGACTTGTGGGGTCCTGTTTAGTTGCAGTCATGTAATTTTGTTTCTCCTGCCGGAGGGTCCTTGAAATTATGTTCTTCATCTTCATCCAAAACAACCCAGGTTGGAAAAGTTTACTAAACTTGAATTGGGGTTCCTCATTATCCAAGGACAGCTCACATTAACACGTCACTCCATATAGGTGTACCAGAAGTATAAGGAAATCGTTCTATGGAAAGTAGGCCTGATTATTTTCAACACTTTGGGTAAGAATAAGAAGTTGCTTTTCAGTGTCACTGTTTTATTTTGGGGTATATTCCGCTGCTTCTGATGTCTTTGCTCTCATGTCAGAAGTACTAATGTCACAGCCTGTCCAGAGAAGTTATGGAGTTACATATGGCCACAATCATATGTAACCTGCTTTAGCAGGATGGTCGGACTAGATGATTTCTAGAAGTCCCTTCCAACCCCAACCATTCTGTGATTTCTTTCCACTCCATCTTAAAAAAAAAT
The DNA here is from genome assembly GCF_001715985.3 of Manacus vitellinus. Classification (NCBI taxonomy): domain Eukaryota; kingdom Metazoa; phylum Chordata; class Aves; order Passeriformes; family Pipridae; genus Manacus; species Manacus vitellinus. The sequence continues at coordinate 34,095 of NW_021940207.1, read as the reverse complement.
AAAATCAAAATCCCATAATCTCTGAGTCTTTTCATAGTCATCTTTAGCCACTTTGGAGGGAGGAATTACCATAATTTTCCATTTTGTCTGTAAAAAAATTAGCATCAGTGCTGGATCAGAAGTGCCTGTGCAGGAACTGAATGGTGCCTCAGTGAGGCTGTTGGTGCTGAGTGTCTGGTGAAGGCAAATGCAAACCCCACCCAGGCTGTCAGTGGAGATGAGATGTATTTTGTCTAGATGAAGGATATGAGAGGGTGGCAGGATTCAGGCATGCTGTTGGTTTTGATGTGCCTGCATCTAGTGACTGCACGTGATGTGCCATGCCAAGATGTGTTGATTTGGAAGTTGATCCTGTCTGTAGGATGCCCCAGCTTCCTGCAGGCTCTTGTTTAAGTGGAGATGGATTATCCATGGGATTCCTGCATGTAATTCTTATTTAAGGGACAAATTCCCACCATTTTTATGTGGGAGCAACAGGCACCACAGAGATCTCTCCTGCACTTGAGCTAACCCCTCTGGACTGGCTGTAACACTTAGATAATTTAATGTACAAAGCTTTAGGTTGTTGTCATTATGTTCCTTCATGTAAAGTACTTTATACTTTAGGAACAATTTGGCCAAGGCAGCAGAGATAGTTCTGTGTAAATATGTCGTGAGATCGAACCTTTTAATACTCATAAAAAGGCAGGATGTCAATTTAAGATCTCATCTGTCCAATGCATCTGAGGTCTGCTGATCTATGGAGTACTGTAAATTGCAATCATATAAGCCTGTAACACTCTGGCAGCTATTTAAATAGCAAAACTTTCTTCCAAAAACATGATATATGGAAGACATAAAAGTTTTAAAGCAAGAGTCTGCCTTAATAGGGAAAGAGTATTAGCATTCATTTACTGACAAGAAAGAGCTGATTTTCCTTACAAGAAATGCTCCTTCCATAGCCACCCCATGCTTAGTATTAATCAAATCATTGGTTTTCTGCTGCCAAGATCCTGGGTAAGATTCACTTGCGGAGGAGTTTGGAAAGGTTAATATTCTCTGAATGCTCGATGACAGAGCTGAGCAGTCAGGGCATGGATTGAATTTCTGGTCCCCAGTAAAATCAAAGGCCAAACACTCATTTGCTTGGTAAAACCAAAGCATTCGTGACCAGGAGGGAAAGGAAGAATGACGAAATAAATCAAGCTGAAGTGTCAGTCTGCAGCAGGAAAATCCAAGGGCCAAGTGGCACCCTAAGTACACTGCCATTCACCAAGGATGTTCTAGTGAACCCTGTCCCTCACCAGACCTTTCACGTGGTTCCCGTGGGAGGGGGATGCCAGCAGGCAGAAGTGCAACTGCCTGCCAGTTTTAGGAGCATTAGATTGGCACTTCTGAGATGATAAAAGACACGCGAATCTCATGAGATGGGAATAGGGGATTCGAGCAGTCTGGCTAACTTGCTTATGTTGGCACAGAAACCTTTGTTTGTCAGCAAGCTGAAGTCTCCAGCATTTAAAATAGTTCTTACCTTGCAAGCCACGAGGAGAAGGAAGTGACTGTTTATAGATATCCATGCTCCAGGGATGCAATGAGGAGTAGCAGAGCACAGGACAGGAAGATGCACTGGTGTGGTTTTACTATCAAAAACTAATTGCATCTCAGAATAAGAAAGATCGTGGCCAGTCTTCGCGAGCGAAGATTTGGGAAAGGTCATTATCCTTTGAGCCTGCACAGTGGATTTTTTTTTAGGTGAGACACAGTGTGCACTGAACTGAGCCCACCCTTTAATCCTAAGGTTCATCTGCCGGGGCCAAGCGAGCTTGGACAGTGGCAGCGAGGTCCTCAGGATGTAGGTTTGTTTAGAGTGACCTTCTCTGAGATGGGTGGCCTTACAGGGCTGACGAGCTCCATCTGCCCGGAGGAGCTCCCTGACCAGGAATCAAACCCGGGCCACAGCGGTGAGAGCGCCACATCCTAACCACTAGACCACCAGGGGGCCCCATAAGAAAGATATTGATTTGCTGTATAACAAATATCATATATAATAAAGATATTTACAGAGAGAAAAGCCTAACTGCAAGCTAATTCTTGCTCTTTAACATGTCACAGTAATTAACCCCCAATCAAGACACTGTTGAAAATGAAATTACTCTGTCTAATTGGGATTCTTATTAGTTCTCTAGATCAGCTTATAATTTTGATATCTTTGGAGAATAAATATCCTATGCAAAAAGGTATTACTCTTGTTATTTTATAGATGTGTTACATGTGCTCTTTCTCGTAAATGACTGGCCCAAAACTGCACAAGACTTCTGTGACAGAGAGAGAATTGGAAACACAAAATAGAGAGGAGAATAGAGATTGCTCTGTTCTAAATGAGGCCAGTTTGGTAATGAGGGTAACTAAACCTTGACTGTGCAGTCATGACAGGAGAGCTGGGGTTTGGCTTTTGTAAACTTCCTGGTGGGAAGGAGCATGTAGTGACACATCTCTCCTTAGGAAGGTCATGGGGCTTCTTGCTTTCAGTACTGACAACAGGTTGGAAGGAAGAGATGAAAATCCTGCTTTTAGATGTAAACTGAGCACTGAACACTTAACTGAGCTGTGTCATCCAGGAGTAAACCAGGCTGCTGGAGCCTCTGAATTAGCTGCTCACTAACAATGCTCAGAGCAGTGCTCAACTTATCAAACAAAACCCTGTCCTTTTTGCACACATAAGACTAACGTTTAATTTCCTTTAAGCCAAAGTACCCATTATAAAGCATTATCCTTCAGGTGTAACAAGATCATTGCTATGCTGATATTAAGGCTTGGAAAGGCTACCAAGAGGCCTCTGGGAATGGTGCTGTGAAGGAGAAGATGTCTAAAGCAGGAAGGGTTCACATGTACACAAGCTCAGCATTTTGCATAGAAATGTATCGTTAAATTCATTAAACCTCTCTTGTGCTGGAGAAGGGAAGGGCTGCTCTAGCTGACAAGTGTGCTTTATTTAGTGCTGGCTTAGTCTGGCCTTTTGTAAGAAGCCAAACTGGGCCCAGTAAAAAGAGGCTTGTTTAACCTGCTGGCTGCCTGGTGGGTGCAGGTACCCACTGTCCTGTGTGCCACCTGCACCATTTGCACCTTGTTTAGTTCTGACTTCAGCGTCAAGTTAAACATTCAAAAAAGGAGATGCAAAATGTTTGACTCAGCATATGGTGCTCTCTTCATAGGCTGATCATATCCTCATATTTAGGCCAGATTCTCAGTGAATATCAATTTCTATACCACGCTAAAATTTAGGGATATATGAATTTGACTCATGAGCTTGAACTGCTGTTCCAACACAGGAATTTTGTACCAGTGCTAATATTCAGTTTTATTGGATTAAAAGAGTTGAAGACTGAACTTTAAATGGATTTTTACTCTAGCAGTATGGTGCAGAGTCTAGCAAGCATTACCATGGGAGGTGTAGCCAATTTTTATCTCAATCCTGTCAGGGCAGGCACACTTCTGTGCTTTAGCCAGAGCCCAACACAATCAGGGCCAGATCTCAAAGTGGCCTAGATACAGCTGATGCTGTGCCATTTCAAAGACTTTTATTTCTTTGGTCCAGAGAAGGCATTGGTGGGTTTATCTTAGTCCAAAATTCTGAGACTTGTGTGCTGTAAAAGGTGAGAAATTGCCAAAAGCATGTCAGGTATTGTATTGATGCTTTTTTGTAATACTTCTCTGAAGTATTTTTTTCATTTCTTCTCAACTGTTATGCCTTGTTATATCTCGTTTGCACAGACATGAACTCTTCCAACAGAATGGAGACAGTGGTATTAAAACTGATAGTAATTTCTGTATGATAACATCTGACCACATCTTTCAGAGACTGCTGAACAAATATTTTCATGGCTTTTTTTTTTTTTTTTTTCAGGTTTATATTGGAATCTGCACCTCATAATATCTGCTTGAGTCTCGAGCACTGCCACAGAGCCAACCCTGAAGGAACAGATGGATCACTTTAATAAAATAATAACGTATCCCTTAAACCTCTTAGGAAGAAGAATATTGTTTTGGGTCAATGATTTTCTTTTAAAGCTTTAGGACAACTTTCAGTGTTGTTTATAGTCCTGTGTTTCCTCCCACAGGATTTCTCTTTTGGACTCTTTCAAATACATGTGAAGGCCATCCCACCAATGTGAATAGGATAAATGTGGATTCATTTCCAGTGCACTACCTTCAGAAGTGTGGCATTTTTTGCCTTTTGAGCTTCTCTTTCAGTTGACAACAGAAAGCAGCGCAATAATGTATTAACTTCGTTGTCTTCAGAAATCACTTCTCTTGAACACTTCCAGTGTCCAGTATCTTAAAAGTTTTTTCTCAGAGCTAAATTCCCAAGCTGGTGACTCAGATGGGAAAAAAAGAAAGTCTTAATTTGAAGCCAAATGCAGTCATTGTATTCAAATACCTTTTAGTTTCTGACCTGGTGTTCGTGTACAAGAATATGTAGATTAGACCATAAAAGAAAATAGGAGTGCTTGTACTTGGTTGGAATTACTGCTTTGCCTGTCAAATCACAAATAGTATGTAATTTTGCTGCTATTGGTCATATTTGCTCCCCAACATTTGGAGTTTTGCTGTGGCAGCAGCTGCAGCTCTTAGCTTCAAATGCTTGAGCTTCTGACAGCAGATCGAGAAGAACCTCTGGTAGCTGAAGCAGCAGGGATTTGTGATGCACAGTTGAGCCTGGTGGCACAATTTCACAGAGACAGGTGCCTGGAAAAATAAGGTCCTAAACACCAGGCAGTGTCAAACCAGGACATACATGAGGAGCTGCTTTATTCAGCTGCATTCAGGTATATTGTATATTGCTGTCTCAATAGGCATGCACTAAAGTTTTAAGTTTCCTGCAGCTGTGAGGGATAGGTGGGAATGCCAGCGTGGGGAAAGGGTCTCAGCTGGTGGGGCAGAATTCAAGTGTGTGCTCGTGTCAGAGCACTTGCTGACATCAAAACCAGGATGGTCTGTATTTGAGATAGATGTGGTGGAACTTCAGCTATGAACATGTGTTCAGATATTTTTCACTCCTAGAAAGAGACACAAAAAAAAAAAAGCTTAAACTGGGACTTGGATTTTGTGAGTTTGCACTCAGGCTCCTGAAAATCTCTGAACTTGGAAAGGTTCAGTGTCTCAGAATAATCATTTGTATGCATATTTTGGATAGACAAAAATCCACTCTGTTTTGCTCTACTTCAAAGCTTAGGCTGGTTTGGACACATTCTAAAAGAGGCCCTTTTCAGGGACACCAGATCTCCTTTGGCACAAACCACAACCAGGACAGCACTGCTGTGGCACTACCCACAGAGAGCAAAGCCTAAGGTACTCCAAAGAAAAAGACTAAAAATTTCCTCAGAGGAAAATAGTGTATAATCATCCACTCAATATGGGAAAGCATGTTCACAGGGAGAGGGAACCTGGAGTATCTGTCAAAGATGGGGCTGTAAGTGATGCTCATTCCTTTTTCGCTCATGTTTGCACTACATGGTAGCACGTATCCCCATGATAAATCTCTACCATTGACTTTGCTTCCAGGAGTTGTTCCATGTTCATGTAAAAGGGAGGATTAGTATGCTGCTCTATTGCCTTAGTGATTTATACTAGACTTGGAATAAGATTTTAGGCAGTTCTTAGTTGCTTTCAACACCAGCCAGCACAGAATAATTCTTTTGCCCCACGTGTGCTTCAGACATAAGTAGCTCAAATCATAGGCTGAGCTTGTGCTTCTTCTGTTTGGTTTGTTTGTCAGTATAGTCAAATTCTCTGAATTCTTGAAAATTTTTGTCAATAATCCTTTTCTCGTTTTAGCTTTCAGCCAGTCTCTTCACTTTCCCTGAATTTGGAGTAAACAGCAGTCATACCTCCCGGAAGAAAAAGTAGTCCTTGACCTATAGCAAGTGCCTGAGAGGAGGCTGAGTATCACTGAAAAGGAGGGGTTTGGGGGCAGCTGCAACAAAATACCCAGAGAAGCAATTGGTACTTGAACAGAGTGAGAGAGAGAATGGTTTGATCCCAAATCAGTGATGGTTTATGCTCTAGTTATATTGCAAAAACACCCAAATACAACAAACAAAAAGTCCAGATCAGGGATCTGGTGTTTCTTTGGGATTTTTGCAGTCTTTCAGATGATACTGGTGCAGAGCAGGGGAAGGCAATGTGCCCTGACACTGATCCAGTGAGGGACCATCACCTACAAAACCTGGGTAGGATGTAAATTGAACATGATACTCAGTGTTCAGAGGAGGTGCATCCTTACCTGCTGCACAGTGTCTCTAGATAATATTCCTAGTCCTTAGGCATAAGCATTATCTATATTTCATAATACATGGAGACAGCAACCAAAAGACAACCCACCATGTTATGACCTCAGCCAGGATCTTCTGAAAAAAATTATCTCTTATTTGTCTTACCTAATCAGCAAAAGAGGAAATTCGATTATTGCAAAAGAAGAAGGGAGTGGAGAGCAGAGTATGACCTGCCCAAAGTGACAGCTTGTGAGAGGGAAGGAGGTGCAGCCCTGACCTGGAGCCCCTGTGTTTCTGCACCCACTGGAGCTCACAGTTTGGAGGATGCAAGCAAGGTTCTGCTTTCTCCTTTTCATTGCCTGCATGTGTGTCCAGACAACAAACCTGCTGGATTAGAGCTTTGTGACAAATGGATCAGGAGAGCATGTTGGTTTGTTCACAACCCGTGTCCTAAGGCAGATCAGCTCTGTCAGTGCTGCTCCTTACAGGGTTTGTCTAACAGCCTTAAAGACATGCAATGATGAAGACTGCAGTTCCCCTGGCAATCTGTTTCAGTATTTTATTTTTCCATTTGGAGATCTTTTTAATATTCAGCATAGATCTGCTTTGCTGTGATTTAAATCTATTACCTCTGGATCTATCCACAGCAGAGCAGGGTCTTCTTTGCATGAAAAAAAACCCCATCGTAGTTCAGTCTTTGTGGAATGTTTTTCCTATACTCTTGGTCATTCTGGCTTTCCTCTAACCTTTCACTGGTTGGTACCCATATGGCACAAATATGGGCATAGTGTTCTAGCTGAGACCTTATTAATGCTGAACAAGATACTGAGAGGAAGGATTATGTGGTAGAGTTTGCTAACTGTCCTCCCATTAAACTCTTCCAACAGCATACTTACCTTTTCCAAAGCCCATCTTCAGCTGGTAATCCACAACCCTCAGATTAATTTAATTTTATTTCTTTAAAGGATTTCCAAATTCCAGCAGTTGATTATCCTACCTAAGTTAAGGAACAATTTGTATCTTGTGGTTGAGTGCCAGAGACAGTTTTTTCATTTTGAATTCTAGGCATGTCATTCAGTATGGCCACAGTCCTTCCAGGCTTCCTCTCCCCTGAGAATTTAATAGCATACTCCCCATTCCATCACCTAGATAATTTATGAAAATATTGATAACACTGCGAGACCTGGGACAAGCCCTGCAGCATCCACGAGTATATCCTTATGTATTGAGATTGTTCCATGGGGGAGCAATCTCTTTGGATGCAGCCACTCTATCACCCTCTATTTACCTATCAGAGGGAAAAAGTTTATCGAGAGATTTTCTCTAGTTTGTTTCCAAGACTGGTGAAACAGCTTTGAAAGCCTTGCTTTGAGATCGATGCTAGCTGCTGTTTCTTACCTCCAGAAGGTTTGTTACCTGCTGTAGAAATAAAATACATTTCTTTGCCATGCTTTCCTCTTAACATATCTACTGCTGACTGCATCTCATCTCCTTGTTATCTTCCTGACTCTGACAAATGATTTGATTTGTTTCTTCAGGAACTGGAGCTAATCCGATTGATTTATAAATCTCCCAGCTATTCCTTTTTTTTCTCTCTTTAAAGAACTGCACTATGCTGATCTTTTTTCAGTCTTCCAGTAGCTTATCCCTCTTCTGTAGGATCACAAAGATGAATGCTAATAGTTCTTTGATAGCTTCCACCAGCTCTTTTGGCACCCTTGATAATGTTCTGTCTGTCTGAGTTTGCTCCTTTTTCAAGAGCACTAATTGTGCCAAACATTTACTTGCAATGTAATGTTTTAAGCAAAGGTTGATTCAGAAAGGCCACTGAAATTGCAGAGCTCCCCTCTGTAGATCGTTTTCCTGTGTTCATTGTTGATATTTTCTTTTTCTTTGAACTTCCTTCTCTTCCTAGTGTTACTTTAGAGTGATTTTTTGTTCTTCACATCTTTTAGCAGTTGCTGTGCCCCTTGATTTTTTCCAAACATTTTTTAGTGAAAAAACATCTCTTTCTTGCTCTTTACAACTTCTTTATGACATTAACTACTTAGTTTATCCGAGGGGTAAACAGAAAATACCCTCTCTCTCCACACTTCTCTTTTCCAACATTTCTTAAACTTTCCTGGGTTGTCCTCATCCCACACTTGTCTATGTGAAGCTGCTGTTTCTTCAACCACATCGTAGATGTTTCCTGAACATTATCCATCTGTGGTTTATCTTCTCTGTTCTCTCCCTCCCCTCCTGCCAAGAGTCAAGACGTGCCAGTCATAGGCAAATGCTTTTTGGTGTCTGCCAAGCTGGGTGACTTTGGTGCCCAACACATAACAAAAGTTAGTGCTCAGACTTTTCTAAAAGTGCCTCCTTGCTTTCAGTTTGGCAGAATCTGTTCCCTAAACTGGAATTGAATTTATGAGTATTTTGATGCCTCTAAAACTGCACTCTCTAATGGTTTTACTGCTTTTTTTGAAAAACTTTCACCCAGATTTAATTGTGTTATTGGAAATGGTTGGAGCACGATAATATATGGGAGAAAGTTTCTGTGATCTCTGAGAAATTCTTTATTCAGAAAGAGCCAAAAAGGCCATCTAATGCTTTCAGGTAAGAAGCTCTGAAGAGATTTTTCTAGTTAAAGGGAGTGGGAAAGAGTCATGAAAATACTTAACTCTAGGATGCATTCAAGAGAGAGATGAGGGCTACAGAGATGGAAACCATGCTTGCTGCGAGGAAAAAAAATGTATTTAAAGGTCAGGAAAAAATTTGTAGTTCAACAGCAAAAGCTCCTGAAAGCTCTTCATTCCTTATGTTATTACCCTCTGTGAAGTAGGGCATTAGCACTCCATGCTGCCCTAATTAGTTTACCAGACCACACATTCCAAGTAAATTGTGCTTGCAATTGGCCGGGTGCTTGTTTGTGATTAACAAGCATTCAGATGAAAAATTGAATGTCATGTGAGCCCTACTCCAAGCTCAGTAAATGCCAGGCAGTCGAGATAGTCTGGAAGCAAGAGTAAAATGCAAGGAATAAAAGTGTGAGCTGTGTGTAAGAGAAGCCTTCTAGAATTTCTGGCCCAAAACAAGAGGGCATAGAAGCAGAGAGAGTCTAGTGAGGAGCTGTGGCTGAAAATATTAATACTGACAAAGAGTAGAAGAACAACTCCACTTACTTTATCTCAAGCCATTAGCTTTGATTTAGTGCAGTCAGGGAAGCCTTTCAGTAGTTTCCATACTATCTTCACACTCCAGCTTAATAGCATTTGTTTAAATGAGGAGTGGTCCCTCAAGCAATATTTCTCTTTAAGAGTCAAGTCCCAGCACAGAGTAATAAGTAAACTGGGAACAATATATTTTAAAAGAAGAAATAGATTCTGCCAGCTCAATTTAGGGAAATATTTATTACACATAATTTCTCAACTGTTTTCTGAGTAAGCAATATAAAATGATTCTTATGAACAGCAAAATGGAGGGAAGAAAAGAGTCTGCATCATTATGGGGGGTTTAATCTTCTGTATATCTGCCTGTTGGTCTGAGTGAAGTCTTTACTTACATGAACTAAAGGCATCTACCCTGGATGTCTCAGAAATTTTAGTCCCCAGATGACCTTGTTTTTAACGCTGGCATGCACCTACATCATCCCTGCGTGTTTTGCTTTCTGGTAAGTGACAACAATTTCCATGACTTTAAGGGAAGGAAAAGGGTGCTAGTCTTGTCTTGTCTTGTCTTGTCTTGTCTTATCTTGGCCATTGAGTCCCTGACCAAATATTTTCCATCCCATTGAGTTGCAGGTGTGATGACACTTGGCAGTGTGGAAATGGATTTGCTCTGCTTTGTGCTCACAGTGCTGCTTTTGTGCTCAAATTGCTGCTTTAGTCCCAAGGGAGAATGTCTTCTTGCTGTAACTTATTAAAGCCCATATCACCAATTCCTTTCAGTTCATAGTTTCTTGTGAGTTTTCTGCTGTTGGCCTCCTCTGACAAGCAAGTAGGCCAGGTGTAAAACATGGGCTTAAAACATGTGCATCATGTAAAAGTAAGAACAACCTCAAAATAGCTGCTTTTTTTTCTTCTTCTTTATATACACATATTAAATTGGCATTGAGTTTCCAGGGTATCACTTTGGCTGTAGCTACAAATACAATCAGTGCACCACATTTTGGCAGATTTAACTCAGCAAAATTGTTTGTATGTGAAATGTCTTCTGCTGAGTGTCACAAATAATAATTTGGTTTAGGAGCCAAAAAAAACATTTCTGTGGAAGGAAGATGTCGCTCCCTCCCCCCTTTCAAATGTCCTACTAATTTCTTGCTTTCCTGTCACTACAAGCCTGGTAATCCCTTTGCAGACCCAGACACAGATATTTTAGAACTGCATTATTAAATTAGCTAAGTACTTCCTTTGTCTTACCCCCATGGAATTATGACAGAGTGCTCTACCTCTTGTTCCTTTCTGTATTACTTTTATTAGTCACAAGAAAATAATTGAACTGTTTGACACAGTTTCTCAGAAACCTATGCAATTTTTTTTTTAAATCCAGTTATCTGTGGCTTTAAAGTCTATTCTTTTTGTTAATGCAATCAAACATCATGTTTGCTTTGCTTATGGGAGAGTGGTTGCCAGCCTCAGAGCTGATGATTGCACAGTTATTACAATTGCCAGTGTTATTTTCTGTGGACTTGCTAATATATTCATTTCTCTTTTATGGGAGGACTTTCCAATGAGTGTATCTTTCTTAGCTTAGTCCTTTTTCTAAGAACTTGTAAAAATTGCACAAGGATGGACAAAAACTGGTCCAAGTCTGCAGTATTGGGAGTCTACTGGAGAGCATGGTGACAAATTAATATCTGAACCTAGAAAGCTATGATTACCCTCAATATGCAATGGAACAGATAATCCCTGTGGCTGGAAAGGTCATTGGTGACTCACCTTTCACTGTTGACAGGGATGCAGCATGTAGAAAAGGGTAGATGGTTCTTCTAATAACTAGTCATAAATAGGTTTGGATGTGGGCTGTGTTCCTTGAGGTATTGATTCAGTTCTTACTGATCTATCTGCTACTTCCAAAGGGTGCCAGAGGGAGCAGTAAAGCTCAGGGGAACAAGTGCTGGAAAGAAGGATTTGTTCACATCACTGCTGCCCATCTGTGGTCCTGACTGCCTGCAGGGACTCTGCTCCTGGGGAGGAGATGGGTGGAGGGAGGACAGTGAGTGATCTGCAAGTGATAGGAATTGGTCACATGTGGTGATGACCAGAGCAGACACATAGTACTCCATTGTCTCCTTAGGCCAGATACATGTCTGACAGAGAGACTCCTATTAGCAAACAGCTGGTAAAGGAGTACAGAATCCCTCTGGAATGGAGGTGTAAAGGTGGATTTTAACCTCCTCCTTTCCCTTACAAGAAATGCTATTCCTACGAAGAACATTGAGCCATTTAAATAAGGACACAGAAAGTCGTGCACGGAAGGGAACATTGTTTTGGGGCTTATTGGAAGCATTTTGTATAATGGATCTAACAAACAACAAGCTGAAAATGAAAGGGAAAAGAAAACAAAGATGTTCAGATGCATGGCCCTTGGTGCTGCAGAGGAACTGCAGTCACTGAGTTGGTCACGCTGTAAATACGTAATAGAAAACATCCCCTGTGCCTGAAGATCCCATGATCTAAGGCAAATGGGGATAAAGGGGATAGCAGGAGCATTGCTTAGCCAGGGTGGTTTTCTGGTTGGATGGAGGTTCGGGGGTGGTTGTAGGACACGAATTTCAGGAAAGATTTGAAGGAGGGCCATGACTTGGGCTTGCAAATACATATGGGTACATATTTTAAAGTAGGTCCTTGGAAGTTAAGAATTGCATTTGGTCTCCTTAGCTCAAAGGAGAGCTAATTCCTTCTCTAATACTGAGCCTTCTCCAGTGAGTTAGAGACTGACTTTCATTGTAATGCTGTTGTATACAATTTATCATTGCTCAGGTGACACCATAACATGGGGAAGTTCAGTGAGTAGCCAGGTCCTAGGCAGCACTTGGCAGTGCTTTTTTAGGCTGTGACTTAATCTGTGCTTATCTTTTATCTTCCCCACAACTCTAATGCAAAATGACTTCATATTCGTTATAGGGCTAGTGTTGGTTGGGACTTCAGAATTGCCTGCTTCTTTTTTGATCAAAGTAATAGAAACTGAGAACGAAAAACTTGGGACTGAATAGTGCAGTTTTCAGCCAAAAACTTCTGGCCTAGATCTGAAAAGAGCTACTTGCAAGGGCTCTGCTGGTGCTTTGGGATTTCAGTCTGAGTCCCTGTGCACCAGGACACATCACTGTCTTTTCCTGCTGAACAACCATGTGAGTTTACATCCTGAGAGTCTGTGATCATAGTGTAAGAAGGAAAATGAAAGCTAGCTCAGAGAAGGGAAGGTGGGCACTGAAGGCTTATTTGCGAATGCAAACTTTTTGGCTGTGACTCAAAAGTGTTGCAATGGAAAATAATTGTCATCTTTTTAATCATGTTCCTTTTTATTTCAAAGGGAACACTGTTTGTACCATGTACAAAGTGTTCTGTGATAAAAGATGTCACTTTAAAAGTCAGACTTAATTTATGATGAGGACATCAGACTGGATCAGAAATTGATATATTTTGCAAATAAGAACAAGTTAATATGAGTACAATTACTGCAGGAAGAAACTTGGTATCAGACACAGCTTGAATGTCCCCTCATCCTGTTTTTTAGAAGAATGTGTTCCAAAAGCATTTTGACAATGGAGAGGAGTGCAATTCAGTGAAAAAGCGAGACAGATGAGAAAGGAAGAGGTTTCTGAGAACAGTCGATTTAAATGGTAAATCATAATGTGCCAGTAGCAGTCAGATTTTAACACTGAATATAATAGCAATTTGGCTCTGCTCTGTCAGAGCTGGTTTTATATCAAGAGTTTTCAGGTTTTCTGAGAGGTACAGATTCCATTTGAAACATTCACTTCCCATGTTGAGTCCCCTTGAGCTTTGTTTCTCGTCGCACACAACAACAGTGTGAATGAATGAGATGTCATCACTGTCTGTGCCTGGGTGCACCCACAGAACTGGGCTGGGAAAAGCTGCTTAAACTTGTTCGCTGCTGATGTCCCGTGGAACATGATAATTGAAATGTGGGTATGGGGGATGTGGTACTGAAAATCTGACACCATCACAGCAAGGCTCCTTTTAAAATAGCTGTCAGAGCAGGGCATGGAAGGGAATTCAGCTGAAGTAAAATGTTGCAGATCAATTTATGTGCTTTCTGGAGAACTAGAACAGGACTTGGTATTACAGGCCGGTTACCTGGACCAGTTTCTTCATACACTTTGGTCAATTGCCAGTCTTGGAGTTCAAATTTCTGGTGCAAATTATTCCATGACATAAAGAAAATAATCCTCCAAAATGGCTTAATTTTCTTCCAGAGTAAAATAAAATCCCAGAACTCTGAAACTTTGGCCAAAGCTTGACATAAATTTTGGAGTGACAAAATGTTAGAGAAAGCAAGGACTATTTTATGGCCCATATGGCAGCAGTTGTGTTAATTTGTTCTGGTGCCAGTTGGCTGGAATGAAACAGTGACCATGGAGACCATGTAGCTCTCTGAAGTAGTCAAACCAACATTATGGTGTTTGGGGAGAAAAAAAAACAAAAAAAAGAAGAAGAAAATAGTTACTTCACTAATAATTGATAGAATTGATAACTTAGGAATAGAGTTTTGAGCCAGGATGCAACTGGTTCAGAGGGGAGAAGTTACTGTCTTGTGATTTGGACATTAAGCATCCTGTATAACTGGAAGAATGAATTAATAAAATGGATGACATTGTAAGGTATGTTGGATGAGAGGTGTTTGGAAGCAGATATTGCCCACTGCAATAAGGGTAACAAATGGATTCTTGAACCTCAGGATAGGGATAGGAATTGATTTAGAAGGAAGGACAACACAGAAACCTACATAGACCTGCTTTTCCAGTGAGATGTGATCAATAGAGTGATGAGTCTATAGCTAAGAATTTCTGCAGTTTGTGGTTAGGCATTTTGACTTCTCAGCAGAAGCAGAGTTGGAAAGCCCAGCAGAATCTGTGCTGTGCTAGAGGAAAAAGTCAGTGCAGATCCAGAAGACAAACCCAGATACCTTAAGACATTGAACTCAAGTGTTTGTACCTCACTGAAAGAGAATATAACCTAACACCCACCAAAGTAGACAGCTTTGAAGGATAGTTTGCTTTCGTCTGGATTAAGCTAGTTCACTGGAGAAAAAAAAAACAAACCATCAAATGACAGTTTTGGTAAAAGGCACTGTTTAAAAATACATCCTGAGAAAGTGGAAGAGAGCTGCCCTGCACAACGTGGGTTAAGAACTGTCCTGCTTCATGCCTCTTCTCACATTGGGCAGTGGGGAGATTTGGGGTGACCTCCACAAGGCACACTGCAGAGCCCATGGTGGTGGGAGAGCAAGGGTTTGACCTTCAGCTGTGCCCACCAATTTCTGACTACTTACACTGGCCAGGCAGACTGGTAGGAGTGAAATCTGTGTCCAGTCAGGAGTTGCTTCAGTCAGTTCTCTGGTTTGAAAACAAGACAATGATGTTAAGTCATTTTGTCTTATGAAATAATTAAGTCTCAGTTGCTGTCATTCCTTAGTCAGGTATTGTGTAATGTTTCCATGTGCTGTGAAAACATTCACTGGAATTAACAACGCTGAACATTATTTAATGTGAAGAGTGTGGCAGGCAAAATCCACTCCTTCAAAATAATAAATCATATGACATTTAGCTACCTTTTTCTTGGCCAGAAGCCATCAGGTTTCAGCCTTTCAGGATGTATGAGTTGCTTTTGAAGTGCTTTTCTGTTAAGAAGAGTGAGCCTGCAAATGAGGTGCAATGAAATTCTGCATTTATTGTATGTCCTGATAGGCAGATTAAATGTATCCAGGCTGCAAAGCAACTGATCTTTGGTTTTCATCTGTATATTTCATCTATGATTTTTGCTTTCTTCAGACCAACTTCTGCCTTTCCAGTGTCTTCAGGTTTTTTACCCTCACTGCCCACCTTCAACTCCAACTCTGTTTCTGAAGGAGGATAGAAGCCTTAGGTCTACTGGGACGTGGTAGGAGAATTTCTGCTTGTTTCCTCACAGAGTGTGGCTCAGCATGCAATGGCACACTCCTGTGCAGGTTGGGCTCCACTGAATTCAAAGGGACACTGATATGAAGTTGAAAAGTTGTAGCTGTTGCAAGGACAGGGTGACACCACCCTGCCACAGTAGAAATGCAGCTGTATTACTGCTGTATTTTATGTTTGATTAAACATCAGATGTGTGATGGGGCTTGTCATTCTTTTCCAGATGGTCCTACTAAAAGAAAAGGCTATATTTGATGCATAGTCAATAACAGTAGGTGGGAGATCAGGAGAGATCTCCTTAAGAGCTTTATAAACATTTGGGGGCTACAAACATGCTGGGGCACATCTCCAGTAAATTTTTGCTGGGAGAAATGAAATGTTAAAAGCATTCAAGCAGGAAGGGCACCAGGTACTATTGTCTGACTCCTTTAGGGTGTGTGCTTGTCATAGGCCTGGGTGAAAGTCACTGCTGTAACTGTTATTCAGCAGAGAAATTGAAAATGTTCTTGGGCTGCAAATAGTCTGACCTGCAGAGGAAACCATATCTCATAATATGCTGAGTGTTCCCTTGGGCAAAAGGCAGGAAGGAGTGGGACACATCCAGTATTTTACTGTCACTTCATCTTCCTGCCCTGCCAGTGCAACCAAGAATCAGCTGCAGAATCTCATTAATGCTCATTTAAAGAATTACTGACCATGGTCTAAAGAATTTTTTCTGAAGAAACATCAGAGGTTTAACTGTTGGCATCAAAGGTTAAAACTCCAGTTTTAACTGTTGGAAGTGCCTCCAACTGGCCACTGATGGATTTGGTCCTCTGTTTATTGTTTCTAATGACACAAGCATTTTTTTCCCTAATAGAGACAACTCAATTTCAGACACATCATCTCCACAGTAATTGGTGATGAATCATCTTCACAGTAGCTGGATTTCCCTGACATGTTGTTCTGTTTTGATCAGCTTCACTGAAATAGCTTTTTTAATATTTAAAGCAAAAGAGAAAAGCACTTTTAAGATTGTTTTATGAAAAGGCCAACATTTAGATGAGAAAGCTCGAAATTAAGGAGGCACATGAACCTTCAGGTCAACTCCTTGCTTGCACTGTCTCTGGTCATTGATATATTGTGACTTGCTACCTTTTCCACTTGGTCTCATGTCATCCTATGCGTACTTATACAGTATTTTTTCCACTCCTCACATACAGTGTGTGGCCTTGAAAACTGACTTGTAATAACTGTCCAAGTGCTGCATCGAATAAAGCTTCACTTACTCACTGCATTTCTCTAGTGCTTTCAATATGTTTTCTAAAGCTTTTATGGATATAGATGAACTTACCTTCCTGTAACACTTCTCAGAGTAGCAGCTGACATTGCTGTTTTACATCGGGGGAACTGAAGCCTGTAAAGGTCAAATCTAAAATTCTCAACTTTTAGGAAATGTCACCCAGTCTGGGGTTTCTAGACTGAAATGTAGAGACTTTTCTTCTTTTTTTTCTTTCTTTCTTTTTTTTTTTTTTTAAGACATCCTAGCCTTTAAAACACAGCTATAATTGATCTCAGCTGCAGCTGGTGGCACTCAGCAAGTGGTGCCAATACGACTCCAAGTGCCCAAGCCCAGACAGCTGGAAACCAAGAGTGTTCCCGTGAGAGATGAGTGTATTGCAGAGCAGTTCTAGGTCAGAGGACAAACAGACTTCAATTCTCAGGGGTGGCACTGCAGAGCTGAGCTCTGACACAGTAATTATTCCTTCTGTTGTTCTCTTCTCATTCGATAAGTCCCACGGTTAGACACAACGGTTTTCCATGTGGGCAAAAGATTTTGTCACCTTTACTTACATTTGGAAATCAGTAATTTGGGGGGTTGTTTTTAAAGAAGTATGGGATTTTTCTTCATTGGTCTTCAAATGCTTTGGTTTTGAATTTCTGAGATTTCTAAATGCAAGTACAAAACACTTCTGAACTTTTCTCTTCATACCAGAGAAAGGAATTGACAGTTGCTTACTGTGTTATATGCTGGAGTGAAAGCATCTTTAGCAGTACCAGTCTATTAATTTTATTCATAAAATTAAACAATAGAAGTTGTTCCAGCTAGGCCCATTTCTTTCAGTTTCTCAGGGGATTTCCTGTTCTTTCCTCTCTGCTATCTGACACAAGGCACACTAAAAAATCAAAAGCAGACCCCAAAGCCATAGGGAGGCACAAGTCACAATTAAAACCAGGCTCATTGCAGATGGGGAAGGAACTAAACAGAGCCATTCAAACCCCCACCACTTCATACACAGTAGAAAAACCACTTAAAGAAAACCTTTAGGATATGTTTCTCAATGGTTGTTTTAAAAGGCTGTGATCCATTAGTTTTGAATTTGCAAAATCCTGGACATTACTTACCCATGTACCAAAATTGAAATGATAATAGATGTTCTGGGCAACTCTAGTAACAGAGGTATGCATTGTGCTGTGCACATACACACAGGAGTGGTACCTGTGCACGAGTGTGCATGTATATTTGCCATTATTGATTTTTTTATTGATTTTTATTTTTCCTCTGATGATTTAGCAATATCTAAACGCAGCAAAAATGTGGATGAAAATCATTATTGCAAGTGTTAAGTTGTGCTGCAATTTTTAAATCTATATTAGCAGACGAAATCCCAGAGCGTCGTTCTTCTGGATGGCAGTGCAGAGGCACAAGGGGTAATTAATCACTGAGGGGCAAAACTATATTGAGTACTTGCTTGTGCTTATCCTGAACCAGCTCAGTACGTGGCATGATTGCAACATGTAGAATTGTTTTGGAATAAAGGAGCACGGGATTTTTTAGATTTTTTTACCTCAATGATTTTTTTTGTTTTTGATTGGCAGCAAAATGGTAAGGCACTTAAAATGCAAACTCTAACAATAAAAAGGGTTTGCTCTGTATTTACAGCTTGTGAATAACGATTGCACAAAGGTGGTAACTTTTAATTTTGCATTAAGTCAGCTTGGCTCCGCAGTGAGCAAGGTGCAGAGCTCGTGTGACGAGAAATGAATCAATCGCTGTCTGTGCCTTGGCTGTCCCCTGTGAAACAGTCTAAACCTGTCAGATTGTGACAGCTTGCTCTATCTGCACAAATGACACCATTTTTGAGAAATCAAGGACTGCTGATATTGCTGTAATAGATCTCAAAGTGCATACTGATGTGATCTGCCGCTTCCTGCGAGATGGAATTTGAAGCTGCCAATACGCGGAATATTTCTGCTGCATCAGCTTATCATCTCAGAAATGTGGATCAGAGTTTTGAAAGAGTTCAGCATGGAACAAATCTCCATCTTGTCTAGCTCTGATACTTCAATCCTAATACATGAAAACCTGATAAAAAAAAAAGTCTCTCATACTCTAAAAGCCACAAGAAGATTAAGCAATTGCCTGGAGAACATCCTTGAGTATCCCAAACATATGGGGTACTGAAATGTGTTGTCCACCAACTCTATTACATCTTGTATAAACAAATGTAGTGGAGCACTTCTCATCTCCCAAAGCCCTAAAGAGGTTTCCAGAGCACTCAGCCATATCCTTTGTGTTTGAATAGAGCTTGGCAAATGTGAGAAGTTTTCAGTGCTTTGGCCAAAATGTAAACTGAAGGGGAAACAACTCAATTACAGTCCAAGCAAGGTGGCTATTATGGATGTATTTTAGTTTTACAATGGGTGGAGAAGTAGTAATTGGGCTTGGAAAAACTTTGCTTTGGTTAAGTTGTTAAAGGAAACAAGGAAGCTGTTAAGGAAACAAGTTGTCCAATGCAAACTAAAAAACTTGAGTTTCATGGGGGATTGGTTTGGGTTTGTGTAAATAAAGGGGAAAAGAAATCCATTTAAAAAGAAAAGTGCCAGTTAAAAATTAAAAGCTGAAAAATCTAATTTTGAAATATTTTGGAAGAAATCCACACTTTCCTTACTGAAATAATTTTTAAATTTTTGACCAGATTTTGCAATTAGTTTTAGCTAACTACATTGAATTACTATCTGGCGATAAATACACTTTTTATCAAGATGTCTGTCCACCTTCACCTTGAAACGTTCAGGCAGAGCCAGTGAGAGATGGGTAAGTGTTGCTGTCCTGTTAAAAGAGGGATCATAGAACCTTTAATGTCTTTTGGCTTTCGAGATCTTATCCAACAGATGTGTGAACGAGCTTCATTTCCAGCCATAACAAAATAAACATTTGTCACCTTTAAGAGAACATTACTGACAAAATGAGACCTAAAGATTTGTGAAAATTCTTTCCTAAATTGTTCATTCATTGTAATTTTTTTTCGTGGTTTTAGCACAGCTATAAATCCAAGTAAACAGCATCTAGCTACGGCTCTGTTCTAAATAAAGTGCAATGGAAAAAGGAGTTTAATTTCTCCTTAAGATCTCTGGAGAGTTGATGTATTTTTGAAACACGATTGGTTGCTCTGACACTGTGACAGCAGCTAGTTGTTTTAAAGGAGCATTTGCTTGCTTGGAAGCAGAGTAGTTGACCTTGATACTACTGTACTCTCAGTGGGAAAGGATAGTCAGAGGATAAAGCAGTGGCTGGCAGAGGAAGCAAAGGCAGTCCATAAAGCTCAAAAAGCTTTTCTAGCATTCTGATAAAAGTAAAGAAGTAATGCTTAAGTGAATGATCTGCAAAGAGCAGGTAAAGAGTGATCAGGCAAAGCTGTAAAGAAACACAAACCTGGTCACTGTGGTTGACATTTCTTGCTCTAGTTCCTCATCAAGAGGCTCAAAAAGGCTGCATCTACCTCACTGCCCTTGCCTGTGATGCAGGATGAGATGCTTTTCCATGAAGAATTCACAATCTTGAATAGCTGAGCGGGGCCTGAACCTCTCCAGGGATGGAAACACCTTTGTCAGACTGCGCCCATTTTCTAAGGTTTGTGCATATTAACTGAGGGACTTTGAGTTGGCTGTACTGTTCATTACCAGTGCCATCCAACCTTTGATGTTCTCAGGGTACAGACCACATAATAACAGCTTTACAGCATGCTGAGGTGTTCCAGATGCTTGACACCAGGAGGCTTTGCAAAACTTCCTCCACAAGCAGAACTGCCAGTTACATATTGCTTGTTATGCTGATATGTAGCGTTTTTATTAGTCTGTTGCATAAGATGTGATTTTTATTTTTTTAACCCTCTGAGATGAACTGGCAGTGTTTAAAGACAGGAGGAATTCCTACATCTTATACCTGTAATTATGGAACTACAAGAATTGTGAAGTTCTGTTACTCCATTAGGGAGAAGATGGGTACTGGTGAGAGTTCCTCTTGTTTAAACACATGAGGCTTGCTCAAATGAAAGTTGCTCCTGGAAAAAACTTGTCTGACTAATAAGGTGGAAGTTTAGTGTGAAACAGGGAATAATGGCTATGGACATGTGAAGTGAGCTGTAATGTCACCTGTTTCAGCAAAAGCAGAGATAAGCAGAACTAATATACTGTCTTAATTAAGGAAAAGCTTTGGTCTTTGTATTTTAGCACTTCATTTAAAGCTTAGGTAACTTGTATATTTTACAATGTTTAACATCTTAAAACGTGACATAACATTCAGCTAGAACTCATCTCTTACAGGGTTATGTCTCTAACAAAACCTCTGCTGTGGGAGTGAGTTGAAGATCACTTCTTGGCAGCTGCTCTCCTTAAAGCCAGGAAAGGATGTTGATTAGCCAGTGGTTAATATAGCAGAGAACAGTTTTAATAGGATTTCAAAATGCATATTTTAAGTGGGGGTTGTTTTTTTTTTTTCTGGGCTTGAAAGGTAGAGTTTTGGAGGGAGTCATAGTAGAAGACAGAAGTGTGCACAAACTGAAGATTAACTTCTCCCTGCCCACACGCCTGGCAAGGAGGGTGCTGGCACACTAAAGCATCATTTCTGGTGCGGATGAGCACTGAGGTGTGATTGTTTGGCCTGCAGCTTCTAGAGCTTCCACTAGAGCTGGGTGAGGGGCCTGACTGTTGCAGCCTGTGTCCCCCAGCTGCCAGTGCCAGTACCCAGGTGGGGTGCCCATGAGCATCGTGTGCTCAGGTTCAGCCCCCTCCTCCTGTGGTAGGACACAGGGGTTGCAGGTGTGGCAGGCTGGCTCTAGCCTTTCCCTGGACACCTCTTGTTCCCCCAGCTGCTGTGTGTACCCATCTTGAAGCACTCTTGCTCTTTCCTCATGCTGCTGTTCTGCAGTGGGTGCCCTGGCACAGAGTGTGCTGTGCCACTCATGCCTCCTGTGTAATTCCAGCTGTGCCTCAATGTGCATCCTCCACCTTGGTGTGGGTTGAGTTTTTGCTTTTGTTCACCCCCCCATGCCCCTTGTGCAGGTGGCAGAGGCTGTGGGTGTGCACGGGCACCTCATACACCAAGAACCAAGTGTGTGAGCATCCTTCAAACTGCCCCACCACCCTTGCCTGCAGCAGTTGGGTGGTTGGATATCCTGGGCTACAGAGGAAAGGCTGAAGGTGCTGTAGTAGGTGAGGGGGGAATGGCTGGTGATGGAGGAGCTGCCATGGCCATGGGGCAGGAGCTGGCCCGGGGTGCAGCTGGAGCCCAGGTCACGGGAGAGACACTCCCTGAGGGCACATGGCTGTGCAGCAGCAGGCTGGGTCCCAGCTCTGTGGAAAAGGAGGCTTCCATTACTGCACTCCCATAAACATGGGGAATTAATATTGTCCTCTGCTTTCACAAACTGAAGAGCAAGAATTTAAGCTTGGTGTTTGCCTTAACTGCAGCTATCATTAAGTGAATTAAACTAAGAGTTAGATACATAATTGGTATTTCTGTTACCACAAAGTACAGCCATTCTCTTTTCAAATACATGAAACCACAAGAAACTGCTTTATACCAGCTAAAGCTTCATAATACATTTATGTGTTATTGGAAGCATAATTCACAAGCAGAGTGTTATTAAAACCGTACCAGCTTCCAGTTTAAATCTTTGTACAGTGATTTAACGCCCTTCTCATTTCTTTATGTGACATTTTCACAATAATTAAACATGAATATGTCCTCAGAGTCTGTACCCACAAGTCCTGTGAGTGCAGGAAAGGCAGCAACAGTCCTGTTGATCTCAGATGCTGTAACAAGATTGTGTCCAGGAATTAGATCTTCATATCCAGAGTTGCTCTGAATAGATGAAACAAATACTACTCTTAAGTAATGGAAATACAGTACATTATAGGTTATATTGTGAATGCTAATAATGTAATTTTTCTCACAGATATTAAAAGTTTCTCATTTTGTATTATGCCACTCTGTGACATGCAATTGTCTTCTGCTGTTAAATCTAAGCAGCTCTATTATTAGCCTGAGAAAAGACCTGAATTGCTAGAGATTGCATTTAGATGTGTAAAATCTCTATTTTGCTACTTCCTGTATAATTATTTTATGCTTGTTTCTATTACAGATTATAAGGAC
>NW_021940207.1:3404-5264 GCF_001715985.3 Manacus vitellinus | reverse complement strand
ACATGCAGGGGATGTTTTGAGGGAAGATGTCAGGTAAAGTGTGAGGGACAGACTGAAAATCTTGGAGGGAAAAGCTGAGTAGGGGATATTTTGGGGATTGAAATATGTGGTGTTCTGAGTGTCACTGAGGGGTTTTGAGGGTCACAAGGAGGCTGGTGCCTCCGGTATACTACTGAGGGGAAGGAGGATGTGCTACGTGTCCCTGAGGGGCAGGCAGTTTTCCCGCATGTTGCTGAGGGGGGAGGCAGGTGCCCGATGCGTCCCTGAGGATCTCTGAGGGGGAAGAGGGTGCCCCGAGGGCTACGCTGGTGTCTCCTGTGTCCCTTTAGGGGCTGTGAGGGACACAGGGCGAAAAGGGTGCTCTGAAGGGTCACCGAGGATCCCTGAGGGTGCCCTGAGGGACACGGGGCGGGTCGGGTCGGTCGCCGAGGCTACGCTGCTTTTCCCCCCTCCCCTCAGCCTCGGCGTCCCGCTCCTCCCCCGGTCTGTGAGGCGGGCGCAAGCGAAAGGCGCTTTAGAGAAGCTCGATAAAAGGTTGTGGAGTCACCCTAGAGCAGATTTTGGGCTATTACAGAGGTAATACAGAGTGTTGAGCAACGGTGTCAGAGGGGCAGCAGGGTGTTTCAGTGGAGTTACTGAGCGAACAGCTTCTTGAACTCTGTCATCCTAGGTGAGGTAACACAGAGGGGACTGAGAGTTTCAGAGAGGTAAAGCTGAGGGAACTTGGAAAGCACATGCAGGGGATGTCTTGAGGGAAGATCTCAGGTGAAGTGTGAGTAAGGTGGTGAATAAGACACAAACCCCACTGGTGACACAATCAAGTGCCAGGGCAGAATTAAGGTTTATTACAAAACAATTTGGTTTAAATACCGCGCTTAAACATGTCACATGATCTTCCAAACAAGAACAATCAAGTATTGATTGAGCATGCGTGAGAACGTGGAAAACTACAACTCCCATAATTCCTTGCCACATCTCCCCTTCTCAATAACTAACAAGTTGTAAAACAATACATTTTTTAAAGATCCTTAATGTAAACAGTCTTATTTTAACTGTTTATAAAAACCAGGGCCTATCATCACAAGGCCTTTATTGAGCTGTTTACAACTTTATTGGTTCGTGCAATATTCAAGCAACCTTGAATTAGCCAGGGTTTGTAGATGTGTAGAATCTTTTATCTGAGGGTAATTTTGTGTGGTTGGGTAAAGGCATCATCTTTATTTGAAAGGGAAATGTGTGGGATTGTAGATGTTGTGTTTGAAGTAGTGTTGTTTGAGGTAGTGTTGTTGAATGAGTGTTTAAGATATCTTACTGTAAAGTGTATTTGCATTCACACACACATACATATCTGTTTCATTCTCTCCTAACACATGCATTCTTAAACCCTTTATTGTGTTTAAATCATGGAGTTTTGGTTTTGTATTGGTTACTGTTTGTGTGTTTCTTTTGGTTCTGTTTATTTATTGCTTCTTTGTGATTGTTCCTGTTTTGAAGAAGTGTTAATGTATTTACACATGTATTTAATTTACACATATAGGGACCAGACCCATATCTCTTTCCCTCCCTTTTTTGTATTTTTACAGCATGTTTCTCAATGTGTGATGTGTTCCTTTTACTATTGTTAGTTATGTTTCTTCAAATCCAATTTCTTCAGTCATTATTTCTGGTGATTCTGTTGTGAGGGAGGGCTAATATAAGGCCTGACACATTTAGAAGAGATCCTCTGTAATTTGGTACCCTTGGATACACAGGCATATATCCTCCCTCAAGTTCTGAGATCTACTGGTCCTGACCATTGCCTAGATATTAGATTTTTAATCATAACTGGTGCTTTGGAAGATGAAAGTATTTGAGTTTTAT
>NW_021940207.1:0-3029 GCF_001715985.3 Manacus vitellinus | reverse complement strand
GCCTTTTTCTAGTGTATGTTGTATTATTCTATCTGGAATGTGTGTGAATGGATGTGTCTTATGTAAGAGTTAGATTTTGTGTGATTAACAAGGAATTATGTGGTGTGTATTTATCTAGGTAAATGAGGGTTAGTGAAATCTCAAAGGGAGGAGGCTTCGAGATGTGAAAGTAGCATAGCATGAATCAGTTATAACATTCCCAGGTTAATTACAAAACAATTTAAATGTCTAGTGTATATGAGTAACTTGTAAAACTTATATAGAGTCCTGGTCCACGGTTTGTACCTTATTGTTCTGTTGTCTTCTTTAGTTTGTCCAGATGTAGATGGTCTTAGTGTCCCATTTACTTACTACATCTTTTGTTGTGTAGTTTTCTTTGTATTGGAGATTCCATTGTGGGTCCTGTTAAATTTTTTTTTTGGAATGTTTTCCAGTCCCCGTTTCTTAATAATATCAGTTAGAGCAACTGTAACCAGGTTTAATTCAGTCTCTCAGGTAGTTGCAATTTACAAGCAGCTATTTTGCACTCTTGTTGACATTATGTATGTTGTTCTGTGATTGCAAAATGTTTTGAGAATGTTTCAATGTAACAAATATGGGGATGTTGAAGATTCTATACTTATTATTTGAATAACATTGTTATGATAATTGCATGTATGTGGATGTATTTGAGAATTTAATAACTTCTAATAACTTCTATTTTTAATAATTCAAATAAAGCTACTGGGAAATTAATGAAAAAATAGGGAAAAAAATTTTAAAGCTGTAGTGTTTTGGTTTTGTGGAAATAAATGTTTTTGGTTAAAATGACACCAATTTACATAGTGAAAGGCAATAGCAAGAACTTTTAGGCAACAAAGAGAATTTTTCTCTCTCTTTACACTAAGAAGGTTTCAAATCTTCTTTTTCATCTTGAGTCCAGCAATTTATTGGTAATCAGCATGCAATCTATGCTGAAACAATCTGTGGGTAAATTTATTTAGTTCAAATTTATCTCCCTAGTAAATTGCTTATATTGCTCCAGTTTTTATAATATGCGTAGCAATTTTGTTTGCTGATTGATAAAAGGTTTATCTTGCATTCTTTAGCATAGCTAGAAGAATATGAAACTGCTAAACCTAATGAAAGTTTTGTATCAGCCTGTTTTATATTTAAAAAATATGAATTAATGAATATATTGGGCTTTAAAATGGTGAGATGCTAAATTTTATTCCATGTGTAAATATTTTTAAACTATTTTCTACCCTTTATTTCTATTGTTAAGAAAACAATTTACAGTACTTTTAAGAAAACTGATTTATATTTTCTTGAAAATGTAAAATGCAGTGGTATGAGTGAATAGTTAAAAAAGTTTTAGTTCGCTATGTTTTTGCTTTCTTTTTCCCATATTATGTAAGAAAGGAGATTTTGAGTGAGAGATGAGAGGGGTTTGCTTGTTGTTTTCCTCACCGAAAGGCAAGTCACTTGTTTGTTTAGTGAAAGAGTTAGTAGGAAAGTTTTTATAGGAACAGGAATAGTGGTAGAAGATGACAAAATCTAATTCCAGCCAGTTGTTAAGCAGTAAACCATTGTTATGTTTGAGGGGCAACACATTATTTCTTGTTTTGCAAAGGCAATTATGCAAGAAGTGTTTTTTATCCTTTTCTTTAACTAAAAAGTCATTTCTAAAATCTTGGTTTTCAAAAATTCTAATCTTTTTGCACTCTGAGACAGGGCTAGAAAGTATGAAAATCCATTTTTCTCTACTTTGAGAGATTGATAGATTTGTGAAAGGGTTTTTGTACGTAGCAAGGCTGTGTTTATATGGTTTTCTAGTGTTGTGTGTAAATGCCTCACCTCTGTTTTAAGGAAAGGCCACTGTATCATGGATTTAGGGCTATTTGTTTCTTGGGCCACTTGTGGGTTTAGCTGCAATGAAACTGCCTTTGGGAAAAATCCGCTGTTAATTGACTTCCTCTTTGACTGAGGCAGCCTCTGTTCTACAGAATGAGTGATTTCAGTGGGGCCAATGAAAACAGGGTTAATGTCTGGGCTATTGCTGGTTATGGTGTCTCTGTTTTGTTTTGGGGGTGCTAGTTTAAGAAAACTGTTAAACAGGTTTGGATGTTTTTTAAGAGTCATTGTAAGGTTACATCTGTTCTCTTGTTAAAAATGTTTGATACTGCTGTCTTTGCCTGCCATTCTAATTGTTTGAGTATAGGCCAATTTATGCATGTTTGTGTTTTGAATGGATTTGGAGGTGTGTATTGCTGTATGTTGCAGCCTTGTGAGGCATCTTTGGGCTTGTGTTGTATGAGGGATTTGCTTGTTTTGCTTTATCAAGGCTTTTGCAGTGACTGTGTGTAAAGGGTTATGTGTTTCTGCAGTTGAAATTGTAATTGGTTGTTTCTTTGCTACTTGTTTAGGTTTGGCTTTCCATGTTCTGTATGGCATATTGTCTACAACAGCATTTTAAAATAGTGAGAAGTAAATACTCGATTTAGGGTCCCTCCTAGTATTTCTATTCTTCCCCCCTGTAACACAAAAGAACCTTTTATAATAGTAGATAATTTGTCAATTAGTAAAGTTCTCCTTTTGTGACTTAGTAAATTAAATATGGTAGCTGATAGTTGAATGTCTGCTGTGTTTTGCAATGTTACCTTTAGATTGTTGGTTGTGTCAGTAGGTGGATTGTGTTGTTCCAGCTGAAATTCTCACAGCATAAAACCAACAGCTGCTATTGTTAGCAACGTAGCCAATATATATATTGTCCATTTTAGCACTGGTAGGTTTGACTTCACTGGTGGTCTCGGCTTGGGCAGGAATATGTTTTGTGTGCTTTCCCAGTCTGTATTCTCTTCTTCGAGCTGAAGTAGTCGCCGTAGCCATGTTTGCTGTTCTTCCTCTTCTGCAGGATCCAAAACTGCATGTCTTCTTTCTGGTTCTCTCATCTCGCTGAGTTCGGTTTGCCACAGCTTGGCTAAGATTTCTAGGGTATCAATTTCTACTCTTCCTCCTCCATCAGGCCGTCTTCAGCATAGAAGCTGTTC
>NW_021940206.1:12086-14195 GCF_001715985.3 Manacus vitellinus | reverse complement strand
CCTCGGGCACGAACTCGATGAGGTTGTGGTCCAGGCTCACCGTGTTGACGTTGGAGAGCCGCGCCACCGTCCCCCAGGGCACGTCCACCAGGTTGTTGTAGGACAGGTCCAGGTCCTCGATGGTGTCCACGAAGTCGTCGAGCGAGCGCGGCGACACCGAGCTCAGCTGGTTGTTGCTCAGGATGAGGTGGCGCAGGTTGACCAGGCCCTTGAGGTGGTCGTCCCGCAGCGCCGTCAGCCGGTTGCTGTCCAGGTGGAGGGCGTGGAGCCCGCGCAGGTCGGCGAAGGCCAAGGGCATGATCTGGCTGATGGTGTTGCGCGACAGGGTGAGGTGCAGCAGGTTGGTCATGTTGGCGAAGTCCTTGCGCCGCAGGACGGTGATGAAGTTGTCCATGAGCCGCAGCTCGGCCGTGCGCCGGTCCAGGGCGGGCGGCACGAAGAGCAGCCCCGTCTTGGTGCACAGGATGGTGAAGGAGGGCGACAGGTTCTGGCACTGGCAGCGCTTGGGGCACGTCATGGGCGCCGCCGGGGCGGCCGTGCTGAAAACCAGGAGGGGCAGCAGGAGGAGCTTGTCCATCGTAAGGGGGGAGATCCCGGAGCTGGGGGGGGGGAAAAACGGGAGAAATCCGGGTTAGTTTGGGTAAATTGGGTTTAATCAGGGATTAAAAGCGGGTTTAAGGTCAACTGGAGACGACCTTCCATCATTGACCTTCCATCATTGACCTTCCATGGTAAGGGGGGAGATCCCGGAGCTGGGGGGGGGGAAACGGGAGAAATCCGGGTTAGTTTGGGGGTTAAAAGCGGGTTTAAGGTCAAGTTTTCCATTCCAGGTCAACTGGAGATGACCTTCCATCATTGACCTTCCATCATTGACCTTCCATCATTGACCTTCCGTCGTAAGGGGGGAGATCCTGGAGCTGGGGAGGGAAAAACGGGAGAAATCTGGATTAGTTTGGGCGAATCGGGTTTAATTTGGGATTAAAAGCAGGTTTAAGGTCAAGTTTTCCATTCCAGGTCAACTGGAGATGACCTTCCATCATTGACCTTCCATCATTGACCTTCCATCATTGACCTTCCATCGTAAGGGGGGAGATCCCGGAGCTGGGGGGGGAAAAAAAGGTGGAAATGGGGGTTAATTTGGGGTGAGAAGAAGAAATCTGGGTAAATTGGGTTTAATCAGGGGTTAAAAGCAGGTTTAAGGTCAACTGGAGACGACCTTCCATCATTGACCTTCCATCATTGACCTTCCGTCGTAAGGGGGGAGATCTCGGAGCTGGGGAGGGAAAAATGGGAGAAATCCAATTTAATTTGGGTTAAGGAGAAGAAATGGAGGTGAATTGGGTTTAATTTGGGGTTAAAAGCAGGTTTAAGGTCAAGTTTTCGTTCCGGGTCAACTGGAGACGACCTTCCATCGTTGACCTTCTATTATGAAGAAAATCGTGGATCTGGGGGGGAAAAAAAACGTGGAAATGGGGTTTAATTTGGGGGAAGGAGAAGAAATTCATGGAAATGGGGGTTAATTGGGGATGGGAAGGAGAAATCCTGGAAAATCTGGTTTAATTTGGGGTTAAAAGCAGGTTTAAGGTCAAGTTTTTGTTCCAATCAACTGGAGATGCCAGGAAATGAACCCTTGGAAGGAAAATCATGGATTGAGGGGAGAAAATGGGAGAAATCCCTGGAAATGGGGGTTAATTTGGAATGAGGAGGAGAAATCCAGGAAAATCTGATTTATTTAGGGATTAGAAGCAGGTTTAAGGTCAAATCCCCGGGAAAACCCCCCCAAAATTCCTCTGCCTTGTCCAAATCCTCTTCCCAGACCTCCCCCCCGAATCCTTTCCCGCCAAATCCCAAAATAATCCTCGGGATCTTTTTTTCTCTCCCCCTTTATATTTTTTTTTTTTTGGGATAAAACCTCCCCCTGGATTGATTTTTCCCACCTTTTTCTCCCTCAAATCCTTGGATCCGCTTCCCAACTTTCCCCCACCTGGAATCTTCCCCCTCCTCGGTGCCAAATTCCCTCTTTTTTGGAGGTTTTTCCCGTCGGAATTTGGCCCCAAATGGGATTTTTTCGGCTCCATTTAATCCCCGGAATTAATTCCGAGTGAAAAG
>NW_021940206.1:6135-7443 GCF_001715985.3 Manacus vitellinus | reverse complement strand
GGGGTGGAAATCATGGAAAATGGGGTGGAAATCATGGAAAAGGGGCTGGAAAACATGGAAAAGTGGCAGAAAATATGGAAAAGGGGATGGAAAATATGGAAAAGGGGATAAAAATCATGGAAAAGGGGAAGGAGGACGTGGAAAAGGAGATGGAGAACATGGAAAAGGGAGTGGAGAATACGGAAAAAGGGGTGGAAATCATGGAAAAAGTGATGGAAAACATGGAAAAGGGGATGGAAAATATGGAAAAGGGGATGGAAAATATGGAAAAGGGGATGGAGAACATGGAAAAGGGGGTGGAGAATGTGGAAAAGGGGGTGGAAAACGTGGAAAAGGGGATGGAAAATGTGGGAAAAGAGGATGGAAATTATGGAAACGGGCTGGAAAACATGGAAAGGGGGATGGAGAACATGGAAAAGGGGCAGAAAATATGGATAAGGGGCTGGAAAACATGGAAAAGGAGGTGGAGAACATGGAAAAGGGGGTGGAAAACAGGGAAAGGAGGTGGAAAACATGGAAAAGGGGATGGAAATCATGGAAAAGGGGATGGAAATCATGGAAAAGGGGATGGGAAACATGGAAAAGGGGGTGGGAAACATGGAAAAGGGGATGGAAAACATAGAAAAAAGGGTGGAGAAGATGGGGAAGGGGATGGAAATCATGGAAAAGGGGGTGGAAAATATGGAAAAGGGGCTGGAAAACGTGGAAAAGGGGAAGGAGAAAGTGGAAAAGGGCCTGAAAATATGGAAAAGGGGGTGGAAAACATGGAAAAGGGGATGGAAAATGTGGAAGAGGAGGTGGAGAACATGGAAAAGGGGATGGAAGTCATGGAAAAGGGGGTAGAAAATATGGATAAGGGGCTGGAAAACATGGAAAAGGAGGTGGAGAACACGGAAAAGTGGATGGAAAACAGGGAAAGGGAGTGGAAAACACGGAAAAGGGGGTGGAAATCATGGAAAAGGGGATGGAAATCATGGAAAAGGGGGTGGAGAACGTGGAAAAGGGGGTGGAAAAGATGGAAAAGGGGATGGAAAACAGGGAAAAGGGCTGGGTAAGATGGGGAAGGGGGTAGAAAATATGGAAAATATGGAAAAGGGGCTGGAAAATGTGGGAAAGGGGGTAGGAAACGTGGAAAAGGGGATGGAAAATATGGAAAAGGGGGTGGAAAATATGGAAAAGGGTTTTTTTTGGGGATTTTGGACGATTTTGGGGGGATTTTTTTGGATTTTTTGGGGGATTTCAGGGGGATTTTTCGAGGGTTTTGAGGGGTTTTTTGTGGGATTTTTTGGGGATTTTTTGAAGGTTTTG
>NW_021940206.1:2224-4317 GCF_001715985.3 Manacus vitellinus | reverse complement strand
TGTTTTTTACCCCCTTTTCCATGTTCTCTATCCCCTTTTCCATATTTTATACCACCTTTTCCATGTTTTCCACCCCCTTTTCCATGTTTTCCAGTCCCTTTTCCACATTTTCCAACCCCTTTTCCATGTTTTCCAGCCCTTTTCCATATTTACCATCCCCTTTTCCATATTTTCTACCCCCTTTTCCATGTTTTCCAACCCCTTTACCATATTTTCTACCCCCTTTTCCACGTTTTTTACCCCCTTTCCATATTTTCCAACCCCCTTTTCCATGTTTCCCACCACCTTTTCCATGATTTCCAGCCCTTTTCCATATTTTCTACCCCCTTTTCCATGTTTTCTACCCCCTTTTCCATGTTTTCCAGCCCTTTTCCCTGTTTTTCAGCCCCTTTTCCATGTTCTCCACCCCTTTTCCATATTTTCAAGCCCCTTTTCCATGTTTTCCACCAATTTTTCCATGTTTTCCAGCCCTTTTCCACATTCTCCACCCCCTTTTCCATATTTTCCAGCCCCTTTTCCCTGTTCTCCACCTCCTTTTCCATATTTTCAAGCCCCTTTTCCAAGTTTTCCACCCCCTTTTCCGTGTTTTCTATCCCCTTTTCCATATCCCCCAAAAAATCCCCCAAAATCAAAAAAAAAAATCCCCAAAAATCCTTCAAAAAATCCCACAAAAAACCACAAAAAAATCCCCCAAAACCCTCAAAAAATCCCCAAAAATCCCAAGGATCCTTCCCCAAAATCCTGAAGATCCTTCCCCCAAATCCTGGAGATTCCTCCTCAAAATCCCAAGGATCTCATGCCCCAAAAATCCCAAGGCTCTCCATCCCAAAATCCCAAAGGATCCTTCCCAAAATCCCAAGGATCCATCCCCCAAATCCCAGGGTTCTCCACCCCCAAAATCCTGGAGATTCCTCCCCAAAATCCCGGAAATTCCTCCCCCAAATCCCAAGGCTCTCCATTCCCAAAATCCCAAAGACCCTTCCCAAATATCCCAAGGGACCCTTCCCAAAAATCCCAAGGATCTTCCCCCAAAATCCCAGAGATTCCTCCCCCAAATCCCAAGGATCCTTCCCAAATATCCCAAGGATCTCGTGCCCCAAAATCCTGGAGATTCCTCCCCCAAATCCCAAGGCTCTCCATCCCCAAAATCCCAAGGGATCCTTCCCCAAAATCCCAAGGGACCCTTCCCAAAAATCCCAAGGATTCATCCCCAAAATCCCAAGGGACCCTTCCCAAAAATCCCAAGGATTCATCCCCAAAATCCCAAAGGATCCTTCCCAAAAATCCCAAGGATTCATCCCCAAAATCTTACGGGATCCTTCCCAAAATCCCAAGGCTCTCCATCCCAAAATCCCAAAGACCCTCCCCAAATATCCCAAGGCTCTCCATCCCCAAAATCCCAAGGATTCATCCCAAAAATCCCACAGGATCCTTCCCCAAAATCCCAAAAAAAAGAGTCTCTTCCCTCTCCCAAACCCTCTTTATTTTCGCCGCTTCCGGGTGCAATTCCGCTCCGGAACTCTGGAATTCCGGTCTGGAATTCTGGGGGGGGTCTCCCGGAATTCCGAGGGTCTCCCAGAAGCCCCCGGGGGGGCCCCTGGAATTGTGGGAATTCACTTCTGGAAGTGCTGGAGGGGATAATGTTCCCCGTAGGTCTCCAGGTGCCGCTCCAGCTCTTCCCGCTGCCTCCGGAGCCGCGGCGGCATCTCCCGGTAAACGTCGGAAAACAGGAGGTGGGGAGGGGGTTTGGGCTCCTTCTCCGCCTGCTCGAAGGCTTCCAGGACCTGCAGGAATGGGGGAAAATCCCGGGATTCCCCCAATCCCAAAATCCTGGGATTTGATAAGGGGTTTGTCCCAAAAAAATCCCCAAAATCCCGGAGATTCCGGCGCAAAATCCGCCTCAAAATCGCCCAAATCCCGAGGATTTCCCTCCCTAAAACTCCCCCCAGTGGATTTTCAGGAGCTGCAGGAATGGGGGAAAATCCTGGGATTCTCCAATCCCAAAATCCTGGGATTTGATAAGGGGTTTGTCCCAAAAAAATCTCAAAAATCCCGGAGATTCTGGCTCGAAATCGCCCAAATCCCGAGGATTT
>NW_021940206.1:0-1124 GCF_001715985.3 Manacus vitellinus | reverse complement strand
CAACACGTCGTTGCCGTCCACCCGGATGGAGAGCAGCCCGTAGCCAGGGCCCCTGGCAGCTGGAGCACATCCCAAAAAAACCCAGGGATCGTGCCCCAAAATCCCAGGAACCCAGCCCCAAAATCCCAGGAACTCAGCCCCAAAATCCCAGGAATCCTGACCCAAAATCCCAGGAATCCAGTCCCCCAAAAACTCGGGACCCAACAGGTCGTTCCCGTCCGCCCGGATCGAGAGGAATCTCCTGTCTCCAAATCCTCAGAGTTCCTCTCCTAAATCCCAAGGGTTTCCCTTCCCAAAATTCTAGGGTTTACTCCCTGAAATCCCAGGAATCCTGACCCAAAATCCTGGGGATCTCCTGCCCCAAAATCCCAGGAATTCATCCCCAAACTCTCCAGGTTTCTCAGCCCCAACTTCCCAGCTCTCCTTCCCCAAAATCCCAGGGCTTCTTCCCCTAATTCCTGAGGTTTCTCAGCCCCAACAATCTCCCGCCCCAAAACCCCAGGAATTCATCCCCAAAATCCCAAGGATTCTTTACTCCAAATTCCCAGGGCTTCTTCCCCAAACCCTTGAGGTTTCTCAGCCCCAACTTCCCAGCTCTTCTTCCCCAAAATCCCAGGGTTTCTTTACCCCAAACTCCCACCTCTCCTTCCCCAAAATCCCAGGGTTTCTTCCCCAAAATCCCAGGGCTCCTTCCCCTAATTCCTGAGGTTTCTTAGCCCCAAACTCCCAAGTCTCCTTCCCCAAAATTCCAGGGCTTCTTCCCCAAACTCTCAGGGTTTCTTTACCCCAAACTCCCAGGGCTTCTTCCCCAAACTCTCAGGGTTTCTTTACTCCAAATTCCCAGGGCTCCTTCCCCATAATACCAGGGTTTCTTCCCCAAAATCCCAGGGCTTCTTCCCCTAATTCCTGAGGTTTCTCAGCCCCAACTTCCCAGGAATCTCCTGCCCCAAATTCTCAGTTCTCCTTCCTCAAAATCCCAGGGTTTCTTCCCCAAACTCTCAGGGTTTCTTTACCCCAAACTCCCAGGTCTCCTTCTCCAAACTCCCAGGGTTTCTTTACTCCAAATTCCCAGGGCTCCTTCCCCAAAATCCCAGGGTTTCTTCCCCAAAATCCCAGGGCTTCTT
>NW_021940205.1:0-1023 GCF_001715985.3 Manacus vitellinus | reverse complement strand
AGGGGGGCAGAGACACCCCAAAACCCGGAGAAATGCCCCAAAACAGCCGGGAGAGGCCCCAGGACGGGCGGGAGGAGAAAGGTCAAAACGCGGAGAAACGGCCCAAAATGGGCACGTGGAGACACCCAAATTATTGGGGAGAGACACCCAAATTAGTGGGGAGAGACCCCCCAAATTACTGGGGAGAAACACCCCAAATTATTGGGGAGAGACCTCAAATTATTGGGGAGAGACCCCCCAAATTATTGGGGAGAGACACCCCAAAACACGGGGAAATACCCCAAATTATTGGGGAGAGACACCCAAAACACGGGGAAATACCCCAAAACCATGGGGCAGAAACCCCCCAAAGTGTCGTGGAGAGACCCCCCAAAATGTGTGACCGTGCCCCAAACCAGCCAGGCAGAGACCCCCCAAAATAACCGGGGAGGAACTCCCCAAAACCTGCAGAAACGCCCCAAAAAGGGATGATGGATGGTGACCCCCCGAACTGTCCAAGCAGAGACACCCCAAAACACGGGGAAACCCCCCAAAATGAGCCCACGGACACCCCAAACCAGCCAGGCTGAGACGCCCCAAAATACCAAGAGATGTCGAGAAACAACTGAGCAGAGACAGCCCGTGGAGAGACACCCGAAAACGAGGCAAAACCCCCCAAAATGGCTGGGCAGAGACACCCTAAAACGAGGCAAAACACCTCAAAACATCCAGGTAGAAACACCCTAAAATGGCCACAGAGAGACACCTCAAAATGCAGAGAAATGCCCCAAAATCTGAAGGAAATGGTCACAAAGAGACACCTCAAAATGCAGAGAAATGCCCCAAAATGTGAAGGAAATGGCCCAAAAGCCCGGGCAGAGACGCCCCAGAACAGTCAGGCAAAAACGCCTGAAAAAGCAGAAAACCCCCCAAAATGGCCTCGCAGAGAACCCCAAAACTGAGCCGGAGGAGACGCCCCAAAACGAGGAGAAACGCCCCAAAAGAGCCGGGCAGAGACGCCCCAAAACTGGCAGAACCTCCCCA
>NW_021940204.1:0-1115 GCF_001715985.3 Manacus vitellinus | reverse complement strand
AGCTGTACTGATCAGGATGTCAGACAAATACATTTCTTTTCCAGTACCAGGGCCCCACTAAAACCTTTGAATTCGCTGGGTTTACAGGGGCAGTAGATAGGACAACTGTACACACTGGGCTGTCAGCACTGAAGATCACAAGTTTAGGCTGTGAATGGCTGTTTCCCTTGATGCAATGTGCAGTGAATAAACTTAAACAGGACAACAAATTGACCTTACTTATGGACTAAAAGAGAAAGCTATCTTCAAATTATCTGGGTGCAAGTAACCATCAGAAAACAAAACAAAAATAAGAATCAAGAGGTGGTTGGTCTTCCAGAATTTCCCAACACAGAGACAGTCTGGACTAGCTCCCAGTTGCTCCTAAACAGTGGTTAAAAATAGGTATGATCACAAAATAAACATGAAAATATTTCTTGGAACAGAAATATTCTTTAGCCATATAGTTATTGCTTTAGAATTGGGATTGTTCAGCCTGGAGAAGAGAAGGTTTTGGGGTGATCTGTTTGTGGCCTTGCAGTACCTGAAGAGAGCCCGCAGTAAGGATGGAGAGAGACTATTTCCAAGGGCAGAAGTGACAGGAAAAGGAGGAATAGCCTCAAACTGACAGAGAGAAGGGTTAGATGGGATATTGGGAAGGAATTCTTCCCTGTGAGGGAGGTGAGGCCCTGGCACAGGTTGCCCAGAGAAGCTGTGGCTGCCCCATCCCTGGAAGTGTCCAAGGCCAGGTTGGATGGAGCTCTGAGCAACCTGGGATAGTGGAAGGTGTCCCTGTCCATGGCAGCGGGTGGAATTGGATGTTCTTCAATATCCCTTCCTACCCAAACCACTGTGTGATGATTCTACGATTTTCAGATTACATTATTTGTTTGTACCTCTTTTAAAACCAGGGTTGTTTGTTCATTTGTGTCTCTGCTTGAGACACAAGGAGACTGATCCAAAGCCCACTGAAATCAAGGAATATCCTTTACTCCTGTAGGATTTGGGTTGTAACACACCAGTGGCAAATGCTTTGAAGTGAAAGAATCTTTTTGCCTCCCTACTAATCCTTCAAGCACTGAGCACCTCAACCCACATGGGAATTATAAAAAGGAGAGAACAACATGGAAAACAAG
>NW_021940203.1:0-1066 GCF_001715985.3 Manacus vitellinus | reverse complement strand
GAGGGTCGGGGCCCAGCACCGGGAGGGGCTCACGACCTTCCATCAGGGAATGACACCCACGTGCACCCACAGAGCTCCCACCCTGCCTGCACAGGAGGGACAGGGATGGGGATGGAATGGGGCAGGGACAGGGATAGTGATAGGGACAGGGATGGAATGGGGCAGGGATGGAATGGGGCAGGGACAGGGATGGAATGGGGCAGGGACAGGGATAGAGATAGGGATGGGGATGGAATGGGGCAGGGACAGGGACAGGGATAGGGACAGGGATGGAATGGGGCAGGGACAGGGACAGGGATAGGGATGAGGATGGAATGGGGACAGGAACAGGCATAGAGATAGGGACAGGGATGGGGATGGAATGGGGACAGGGACAGGGATAGTGATAGGGACAGGGATGGAATGGGGACAGGAACAGGGACAGGGATGGAATGGGGCAGGGGCAGGGATAGTGATAGGGACAGGGATGGAATGGGGCAGGGACAGGGATAGTGATAGGGACAGGGATGGAATGGGGCAGGGACAGGGATAGCAGTAGGGACAGGGATAGTGATAGGGACAAGAATGGAATGGGGCAGGGACAGGGATGCACAGAGAGAGACTGGGGACGGGGATGGGAATAGGGGTGGGGATGGGAATGGGGACAGGGATGGGGATGGGGATGGGGACAGGGAGAGGGACACTGATAAGGACAGAAGGATGGGAACAGGGATAGGGACAGAGATGGGGATGAGGACGAGGATGGGATGGGGACAGGGACAGGGTTGGGGGTAGCAATGGGGGGGGGATGGGGATGGGGACATGGATAAGGATGGGGACAGGAATAGGGGCAGGGATGGGGATGGGGATGGCGCCAGGGATTGGAATGGGGATGGGGAGGGGCTCTGGATGAGTCCAGGGTTGGGGATGGGATGGGGATAGAGGACGGGCACAGAGATGGAGACAGGAGTAGGGATGAGGATTGGGATAGGGGCAGGGATATGGACAGGCACGGATCCAGATCCAGGCTCCCCCAGCCCAGGGGAGATGCTGAGGGGGTGCCCATCACCCCCAGACCGGACCCCCA
>NW_021940202.1:0-1117 GCF_001715985.3 Manacus vitellinus | reverse complement strand
CAGCTCTGGAGGTCAGAGGAGGAATTTGCAGTCAGATAAATGGAAAAACTGGACAAAGCTGTCTGTTGCTCAGAGGTTACATCTAGGGGTGGTGCAGAGGACACAGATCAGGCCAAAGGGCATTGTGGAGTTTTTACAAAGTTGTTGGGCTTTGAGGGAAAGGTGAGACAGTGACGGAAGAGGGGAGACTCTGGGGCTGGAACTGCTCCTGGGTCTGGCACTGCAACTCCCAGCAGTTGTTGACAAGCAGACACAGTTGTTGTCATAAAAAGGAGATGGTAACCTGTGTAATGAAGGTGTTCCAAGGGCTGGATCTCATACCAGGAAGGATTTCATGAAGGGTAGTGAAGAGAGACTTCACACAGTGGTGTTTGGAGGTGTGAGACATGGTGAACTGGCCACTGTTCTGATCAGGTGTGAGATCACAGAATCACGGGATGGTTTGGGTTGGAAGGGACCTCTGGAGATCATTTAGTCCAAGCAGGGTCACCTAGAGCAGGTGACACAATTGGGTCTTGAATTTTACATCCAGGTAGGTTTGGAATGTCTGCAGAGAGGGAGACTCCACACCCTCCCTGGGCAGCTGTTCCAGGGCTCTGCCACCTCCATGGAAGGAAGTTCTTCCTCCTGTTGAGGTGGAACTTGTTGTGGTTTAGTTTATGGCCACTGCTCCTTGTCCTGTTGCTGGGCACCTCTGAACAGAGCCTGGCACCATCCTCTGACACCCCTTGGACATATTTGCATCTATTGTTGAGATTCCCTCTCAGCCTTCTCTTCTCTAAGAGAAGACCATCTTTCTGCTGGGTTTGGGGTGTTGCTGTCAGGTTGCAGTCCATGTGTCAGTGGAGCTTGGGGTGGTGTCTTGCCTTTGGTCTGTGAGGGAAGAACCTCTTGCCCTGGCTGGGAAATGCTTCTCTGTGCTGGGACAGCTCAGGCTGCCTTGAGCAGTTTGGGACTGCTGACAAACACACACCTCAATCCTCTTGGAAACTCTGGTTTTGACCTCTTGGGAACTCTGATTTTAACCTCTTGTGCACTCTGATTTTAACCTCTTGTGCACTCTGATTGTAACCTCTTGTGCACTCTGATTTTAACCTCTTGTGCACTCTGATTGTAA
>NW_021940201.1:0-1118 GCF_001715985.3 Manacus vitellinus | reverse complement strand
GGCCCATTCTTGTACCACCCCGGCAGTGAAATGGCTCCCATTGTCTGATTGGATAGACTTTGGTTTGGGCAGGTGACTGAACCATAGTTTTAGAATTTTCACAGTATTCTCTCCCGTGGCTCGTCGCACGGCTTCAGCCAGGGTTAGTCCTGATATTATTTCTACTCCGACCAGGATGTATTGTTTTCCATAAGAAATTCTGAAAGGACCAATGTAATCTACTTGCCAGGTATCCCACAATCCCTTGTTATCCCTCAGGTGTAGGGGTGGATCTTTCAGTGGGTCATGATCTTTCAGCCGAGTGCGGCAGAGACTACAGGCAGAGATTACTGTGTTGCACAGTTCTCTGGTAACTGGCCACCCTCTACTAGCTGCTTCTTTAAACAGATCTCTGTTTCCCGAGTGGTCTCTTTTTACATGTAACCATTCTAACAGACGTTCCCAATTTTGTCCCTCTCCCTCTATTGTTATCTTAGCTAACCGTGTCAGTGAGTCTACTTGATTGTTTAACAGATGAGCGGGATTGTTACCTGTTTGGTGCGCAGCAACCCACCCCACAAGGAACGTTTTTTGTCTAGCAATGTTTAGAATCTCTTTCCATTTTTCTTGTTGCCACACTGATACTTGATTCACTTCCCATTGATTTTGTTCCCAAAAAGGGAGCCACTCTGTACATCCTTTAAATACTGCATAGGAATCTGTGTAAATGTATGTGTCTCCTTCAGTGTCTGCTTCCCTGGTAAATACACTCCATACTGCTACTAACTCCCCAACCTGAGCACTCCCTTCTCCTTCTGTCACTAGCCTGTTCCCTGAATCAACATGTAGGGCTACTGCTCGATATTTCCACACTTTTCCCTCTCGCCTGGCAGAAGCATCTGTAAACCAAACATTTTTTAAGTTGGGTTCAAAAGCAGGAGCAGGTTTTATACAGGAAGGAGGAGGGTTTGAATCAGGTAGCTTACAAGATTGTTCCTGTATTTGGAGTATTTTTGGAGCTCCCTCAGTTATTTGTCGAGAGTGGTAGTAATGATCAATTTGTGCATACCATCTCCGGACTGTTTCTCTCTGAGCCACCCCTGCGGGAGGGGGGGTTCCAGATATTACTGGCTTTAAAA
>NW_021940200.1:0-1011 GCF_001715985.3 Manacus vitellinus | reverse complement strand
CCGGGAGCACAGGGAGCACCGGGAATACCGGGAATACCGGGAATACCGGCGGCGGCGTTACCAGGAGCACCGGGAACGCCGGGAAGGCCAAGAACAACGGGATCAGCACCATCGGCAGCTCTGGGAAAACCGGGAGCACTGGGAGCACCGGGATCAGCGTCATCAGCACCACCGGGAACAGCGGGAACACCGGGAATACCGGGAACACCGGCACCAGCACAACAGTGCTACCGGGGGTCGGCACAACCCAGGGCACGGGCACCACTGGGGGAACTGGGATGGGCACGACTGGGGGAACTGGGATGGGCACACCTGGGGGAACTGGGATGGGCACAACCAGTGTGACTGGGAGCGGCACGGCTGGAACACTGGGAACTAATACAGCTGGAACACCAGGAATCACCACAGCTGGAACACCGGGAACCACCACAGCTGGAACACCAGGAACTGCCACAGCTGGAACACCAGGAACCCCCACAGCTGGAACACCGGGAACCACCACAGCTGGAACACCAGGAACTGCCACAGCTGGAACACCAGGAACCTCCACAGCTGGAACACCAGGAATCACCACAGCTGGAACACCAGGAACCACCACAGCTGGAACACCAGGAATCACCACAGCTGGAACTGCCGGGACCGGCAGCACCAGCACCGAGGGGGGTGACATAGCTGGCACAGCCGGCACAGCCAGTGCACCTGGCACTCATGGCACAGCTGGCACAGCCGGCACAGCCGGTGGGACGGAGCTCAGCCCCCCCGGCCCTCTTGGCACAACTGGGGGCAGTGGAACAGCAACACCAGGAACTGGCACCGCCGGCACCGCCGGCACAGCCGGCACAGCTGGCACAGCTGGGACACAGGTACCAGGCACCACTAGCACCGCTGGCACAGCTGGGACACAGGGTCCTGGCACCCCTGGCACAGCGGGTCCCAGCACAGCTGGCACAGGCAGCACACAAGGTCCCACCAAACCTGTCACCCCTGGTACCCCTGGCACCGCTGGCACCC
>NW_021940199.1:18147-19496 GCF_001715985.3 Manacus vitellinus | reverse complement strand
CCTTCAGATGGAGTCAGAACCCTTCAGGTGGAGCCAAAACCCTTCTGGTGGAGGAGCCAAAACCCTTCAGGTGAAGCCAAAACCCTTCAGGTGGAGCCAAAACCCTTCAGGTGGAGTCAGAACCCTTCAGGTGGAGTCAAAACCCTTCAGGTGGAGTCAAAACCCTTCAGGTGGAGTCAGAACCCCTCAAATGGAATCAAAAACCTTCAAGTGGAACCAAAATCCTTCAGATGAAGCCAAAACCCTTCAGGTGCAACCAAAACCCTTCAGGTGGATCCGAAACCCTTCTGGTGGAACCAAAACCCTTCAGGTGGAGTCAGAACCTCTCAAATGGAATCAAAACCTTTCAGGTGGAGTCAGAACCCCTCAAATGGAATCAAAAACCTTCAAATGGAGCCAAAACTCTTCAGATGGAGCCAAAATCCTTCATATGGAGCCAAAATTCTTCAGATGGAGTCAACAGGCACTGAGAGACAACCGGGCCAGAGGCATGACCTGGCTGGAGACACAATCAGGTTCTCTCCCCTCCTCTGCCTGGGCTGGGATTTGAAGAAAAATAGATTTTCTTGTCAAACTTTAGGAGCAAAAAGGCCTTTCCCAACAGCAGGATAAAGGAATTAAACTGGTGTCGCATCCCTGGTTCTGGAGGACGTTGGGAAGAGGCCTCGGGATCGATCGAGGTGGTTTTCCTGGGATGTGGGTTGGGCAAATCCCCGTGGGATGAAGAGGAGAAGGGGCTGCAGCTGCGATCCCCCCCCTGAGCTCTGCCCTGTGAATCCATCGTGGAATTGTCACGTTGAGGCCAGAAAAGACCTCTGAGGTCCTCGAGTCCAACCAGAGGTGACCCAGGAGGACGTTGAAGATCTCAAGGACCCGGACGAGGCAGCTTTTAAATCTTGTGTGTCCCCCCCCCTCCTTCCAAACCATCTGGAGCCGCTCGGAATTCCCGCTCCGGGAGCTTCCAGGACGTTGATCCCTTGTGTGGAGCCCCCAGCTCCGGGAGCCTTTGGGATGTGGTCGTTGATCCCTTGTGTGGAGCCCCCAGGTCTGTGGGGTCCCCCCTGCCCATCGTGTGTCCCCTGTCCCCCCGTCCCCTCCCGCTGTGTCACGACCCCGCTGTGCCCGCAGGACGTGTTCGAGATGCGCTTCGCCAAGATGCCGGACGAGCCCGAGGAGCCCGTCGTCCTTCCCGCCTCCTCGCCCGCCGTGGTGCCGCCCCCCACCAAGGTGGCCCCGCCCTCGTCCAGCGACAGCAGCAGCGACAGCTCCTCCGACAGCGACAGCTCCTCCGACGACTCCGAGGAGGAGCGGGCGCAGCGCTTGGCCGAGCTGCAGGAGCAGGTACCGCG
>NW_021940199.1:11367-12561 GCF_001715985.3 Manacus vitellinus | reverse complement strand
TGTTTGGGGAGCACCTCAAGGCCTGTTTGGGGAGCACCTCAAGGCCTGTTTGGGGAGCACCTCAAGCCTTTTTTGGGGTGCACCTCAAGCCTTGTTTGGGGAGCACCTCAAGGCCTGTTTGGGGAGCACCTCAAGGCCTGTTTGGGGAGCACCTCAAGCTTTGTTTGGGGAGCACCTCAAGCTTTGTTTGGGGAGCACCTCAAGCCTTGTTTGGGGAGCACCTCAAGTTTGGGGAGCACCTCAAGTTTGGGGAGCACCTCAAGGCCTGTTTGGGGAGCACCTCAAGCCCTGTTTGGGGTGCCCCTCAAGCCTTTTTTGGGGAGCACCTCAAGCCCTGGGACCGGTTCTGGGCCCCTCAAGCCAAGGCAGATGTTGAGGGGCTGGAGTGTGACCAGGGAAGGGAACGGAGCTGGGAAAGGGTCTGGAGAACTCCCAGGGGAGCTGGGGGGGCTCAGCCTGGAGAAAAGGAGGCTCAGGGGGGACCTTCTGGCTCCCAGTTCCCAGGAGGAAGGGCAGAGCCGGGCGGGGGGTCGGGCTCTGCTCCCCAGGGACAGGACAGGAGGAAACGGCCTCGAGCTGCCCCGGGGAGGGTCAGGTTGGCCTTGAGGAGGAATTTCCCCCCGGAAAGGGTGGTCGGGCACTGGGAGGGGCTGCCCAGGGAGGTGGTGGAGTCCCCACCCCCGGGGGTGTCACCAAGGCCCTCGGTGACCAGGGTCAGTCCGAGGGTGGACTCGCTGCTCCGGGGGGTCTTTCCCGAGCCCAGCATTCCGTGATTCCCCCATTCTCCCCCGGCAGCTCAAGGCCGTGCACGAGCAGCTGGCGGCCCTGTCCCAGCCCCAGCAGAACAAACCAAAGAAAAAGGAGAAGGACAAGAAGGAGAAGAAGAAGGAGAAGCACAAAAAGAAGGAGGAGCTGGAAGAGGCCAAGAAAAGCAAAGCCAAGGAGCCGCAGCCCAAGAAGGCCAAGAAGAGCAACAGCAACAGCAGCACCTCCAGGTGAGCCCTTCCCTTCCCTCCCGGCCCAGATCCTCGGCAGGGCGGGGTTTCCCCTTCCCTCGTTAGCATAATTAGCGCAGGAGCCTTAACGAGTGACCCCCACCCTCCCCCGGAGGGGTCGAGATCTTGGGCACTGTCCTTCTCTGTGGCTGCTGAGCAGGTTGAGCTGAGCCTTGGGTGTCCAGGAGCAGGTTGAGCT
>NW_021940199.1:6509-8431 GCF_001715985.3 Manacus vitellinus | reverse complement strand
CTTTAGGCCTGGCTTGGTTTTCCACTTGGAAACCCCCAGGTACCGATTTTAGGCCTGGCTTTAGGAGGGGGTGGGTTCCACTTGGAAACCCCCAGGTACCGACTTAGGCCTGGCTTAGGGAGGGGGAAGGTTCAGTTAGGCCCGGCTTTAGGCCTGGCTTGGTTTTCCACTTGGAAACCCCCAGGTACCGACTTAGACCTGGCTTTAGGAGGGGGTGGGTTCCACCTGGAAACCCCCAGGTACCAATTTTAGGCCCGGCTTTAGAGGATTCGGGTTCCACTTGGGGTTTTGGGCCCCTGGTTTGGGGTCGTTCCCGAGGCCGTTCCCAAGGGAAGTTTATTTATAATTCCGAGTTTATTTTTAATTCCGGGTTCATTTTTAATTCCGGGTTTATTTTTAATTCCGGGTTTATAATTCTGAGTCCGTTTTTCATTCTGAATTTATTTTTAATTCTGAGTTTATTTTTAATTCAGTTTATTTGTTATTCTGAGTTTGTTTTCGATTCTGAGTTTATATTTAGTTTCGAGTTTATTTTTAATTCAGTTTATTTATTATTCTGAGTTTATTTTTAATTCAGTTTATTTGTAGTTCTGAGTTTATTTTTAATTCGGTTTATTTATAATTTTGAATTTATTTTAAATTCAGTTTATGTATAATTCTGAGTTTGTTTTTGATTCTGAGTTTATTTTTAATTCCGAGTTTATTTTTAATTCTGAGTTTATTTATAATTCTGAGTTTATTTTTAATTCAGTTTATTTATAATTTTGAATTTATTTTAAATTCAGTTTATTTATAATTCTGAGTTTATTTTTAATTCTGAGTTTACTTTTAATTCCAAGTTTATTTTTCATTCCGAGTTTTATGGGTGGTTAATGAGGTGATTACAGCTGGTTAATGAGCTAATTATGGGTGGTCGGTTAGTTGATTACGGCTGGTTAATGAGGTGATTACAGTTGTTTAATTAGGTAATTATGGCTGGTTAATGAGGTAATTACGGGTCGTTAATGAGGTGATTACAGATGGCTAGTTAGTTGATTACAGGTAGTTAATGAGGTGATTACAGGTGGTTAATGAGGTGATTATGGGTGGTTAGTTGATGGGATAATTAATGAGGTAATTACAGGTGGCTAATGAGGTGATTATGGGTAGTTAATGAGGTGATTACGGGTGATTAATGAGGTGACTGTGGCTAGTTAATGAGGTGATTATGGGTGGTTAATGAGGTGACTGTGGGTGGTTAATGAGGTGATTACGGATAGTATATGAGGTGACTGTGGGTAGTTAATGAGGCGATTATGGGAGGTTAATGAGGTGACTGTGGGTAGTTAATGAGGTGACTGTGGCTAGTTAATGAGGCAATTATGGGAGGTTAATGAGGTGACTATGGGTAGTTAATGAGGTGACTATGGGTAGTTAATGAGGTGATTATGGGTGGTTAATGAGGTGACTATGGGTAGTTAATGAGGTAATTATGGGTAGTTAATGAGGTGATTATGGGTGGTTAATGAGGTGACTGTGGGTAGTTAATGAGTTG
Source organism: Manacus vitellinus (assembly GCF_001715985.3). Taxonomy (NCBI): domain Eukaryota; kingdom Metazoa; phylum Chordata; class Aves; order Passeriformes; family Pipridae; genus Manacus; species Manacus vitellinus. The sequence goes on along the minus strand of NW_021940199.1, from coordinate 6,897 downwards.
ATTATGGACAGTATATGAGGTGACTGTGGGTAGTTAATTATGGGCGGTTAATGAGGTGATTACGGGTGGTTAATGAGGTGACTGGGCGGTTAATGAGGTGATTACGGGTGGTTAATGAGGTGACTGGGCGGTTAATGAGGTGATTATGGGTAGTTAATGAGGTGACTGTGGGCGGTTAATGAGGTGACTATGGATATTATATGAGGTGACTGTGGGTAGTTAATTATGAGTGGTTAATGAGGTGACTGTGGGCGGTTAATGAGATAATTATGGGTGGTCAGTTAGTTGATTACGGGTGGTTAATGAGGTGACTATGGGTGGTTAATGAGGTGACTGTGGGTAGTTAATGAGGTGATTATGGACAGTATATGAGGTGACTGTGGATAGT
>NW_021940199.1:3605-5884 GCF_001715985.3 Manacus vitellinus | reverse complement strand
CGGGGACGGCCCAACCCCATTCCGGGGCTTTCCCTCGGCTTTTCCTTGGAGGGCTTGGCTTGATTTTCCACCCCCTGGATCGGTGTTTTTAGGGGAAAAAAAAACGGTGCTTTTGCCTCCGGGGCAGAGGATGGAAAAAAAACCAGGAGGGGAGGGGATTTTGTGGATGAAAAGGTTTTTGGGGGGGTCTCGGTTCCGGGATCTTGAGGGAAAATTGGGTTGAAATGGGAATTTTGGGATCCCCGGGAGGCGTCTCCCTCGCGCCGCCGTCGCCGGGGTGGGGCCGGGTTGGGTGTGGAACGACCTGGGGGTTGGAGCTGATTTAGGGAGGGGATTTTCCTCAATTCCAGTGTCCCATTCCCAAACACACCCAGAGAACCAGGTTTAATCCTCGCATAACCAGGTTTAATCCACAGAGAAGCAGGTTTAATCCACAGAGAACCAGGTTTAATCCACAGAGAAGCAGGTTTAATCCACAGAGAACCAGGTTTAATGCACAGAGAACCAGGTTTAATCCACAGATAACCAGGTTTAATTCACACAGAACCAGGTTTAATCCACAGAGCACCAGGTTTAATCCACAGATAACCAGGTTTAATCCACAGATAACCAGGTTTAATGCACAGAGAACCAGGTTTAATCCACAGAGAAGCAGGTTTAATCCACACATAACCAGGTTTAATCCAGAGAACCAGGTTCACACATAACCAGGTTTAATCCTCACACAACCAGGTTTAATCCACAGAGAACCAGGTTTAATTCACACATAACCAGGTTTAATCCACACATAACCAGGTTTAATTCACACATAACCAGGTTTAATCCACAGATAACCAGCTTTAATTCACACATAACCAGGTTTAATCCACAGAGCACCAGGTTTAATCCACAGAGAACCAGGTTTAATTCACACATAACCAGGTTTAATCCACACATAACCAGATTTAATCCACAGAGAACCAGGTTTAATCCACAGAGCACCAGGTTTAATCCACAGAGAAGCAGGTTTAGTTCACACATAACCAGCTTTAATTCACACATAACCAGGTTTAACCCACAGATAACCAGGTTTAATCCACAGATAACCAGGTTTAATCCACAGATAACCAGGTTTAACTCACACATAACCAGGTTTAATCCCCACACATCCACGCCCCAAACTTGGAAAATCGGGATGAATTTTAGCTCCAAAACGTTTCCATTTTGATTCTTTTCCCCCAAAACCTCGACCTGCCCCCGGTATTTTCCCAAAATCCCTTTTTTTTGATCTCCCCTCCGGGGTTTCGCCGCCGTGGAACCACCAACTTCTTCCCCTCCCTAAAAAAAACCAGGAGAAAAACTGCCTCAGTTTTTCTATTTTTGTATTTTTGGTTTTAAGGAATAAAACCAATTCAGGTGGCTTTGCTACAAACCCCTGGTTTTTCGTGGAACGGTGGGATTTCGACCCGGAATGTGGGAATTCGGGGGGGGGTGGAACCGTCTCTCGGGGATTCGCCTTTTTGGGGGAACGTGGGTGGGACTAAAACGAGGATTTAGGGGAAAAATCCGACCTATCCCTGTGGCCGTCGGTGGGGGCGGAGCCTCAGGGCCCGACTGAACCTTTCTGCTGGAAAATTGGCCGGAAGTGACGTCATGGGAACAACCTTTGCCTTCAATCCCAGCGGGTTTTATTCCCACGGCATCAGGGGATGAAGATCCATCCTTGGGTTGGGTTGGTGTCTCCAAAATCACCGAGTGACCCCCTGGCACAACATGATCCAACTGTGACCCAATAATCAGCTTCATTGGATGAAGATCCATCCTTGGGTTGGGTTGGCGTCTCCAAAATCACCGACTGACCCCCTGGCACAACATGATCCAACTGTGACCCAACAATCGACATCATTGGTTGAAGGTCCATCCTTGGGTTGGGTTGGCGTCTCCAAAATCACCAAGTGATCCCCTGGGACCCCAAAACACCAACTGTGACCCAACAATCGGCATCAGGGGATGAAGGTCCATCCATGGGTTGGGTTGGTGTCTCCAAAATCACCAAGTGACTCCCTGGAACCCCAAAACACCAACTGTGACCCAACAATCGGCTTCATTGGATGAAGGTCCATCCTTGGGTTGGGTTGGTGTCTCCAAAATCACCGAGTGACCCCCTGGCACAACATGATCCAACTGTGACCCAACAGTCGACATCAGGACATGAAGATCCATCCTTGGGTTGGGTTGGTGTCTCCAAAATCATCAAGTGACCCCCCTGGCACAACATGATCCAACTGTGACCCAACAAT
>NW_021940199.1:2187-3260 GCF_001715985.3 Manacus vitellinus | reverse complement strand
TCCATCCTTGGGTTGGGTTGGTGTCTCCAAAATCACCGAGTGACCCCCCAGGACCATCGTGGTCTCCATTGGCTTTGTCTTCTTGGAGAAGACATCCTTGGCCGTCCTGGAAGGCCGCCGGGGTCAAAGATGGGATTCTTCTCCGTGTTCTTGGGTGCCAGGAAGCTGCCGAACCACGTGATCCGACTGTGAGCCAGCAATCGGCATCGGTGGATGAGGGTTCGTCCTTGGGTTGGGTTGGCCAAGCTCAGTCACCTCTGGAATCGCCGGATGATCCCCTGGGCTCGCCAGGACTTTGCCATTCCTGGTCTCCGTTGGCTCCGTGGTCTCGGTGAAGGGTCTCCCCAAGCACCCGGTGCTCCGGCCGCGGTCGAGACGGGAATCCTCCAATCCCGCTCCGTCCCCTCGACCCCCCCGTGGCCACGCCCGGCTCGTGCCAGGATTCCTCACAGAAACTCCCCGGGAGACTCGGAGGAGGACGGAGAAGATCCTCGTTCGCCTTCCCAGAGGAGCAACACCCGGAATGTGGGTTTTGGAGGAGCCCAACCGGGATGGTTCCTCTCCCGACCCAAAATCGGAGCGGGGCTGTGCTCGGCCGACTCGTGTCACGGGGCTTTTTTTTTGGGAGCTGATGTTTGTTCCCACCCGGGCCTGGATTATCCGGGGCTTTTCTCCTCTTCCCACTCGAGTCTCTCCTGAATTTGGGGTTTCCTCCCCGTCCCGGGAGCGCTTTGATCCCGATCCGAGTAGGGCAGGAACTGGGGGGTCGTGAAGCCGCCTCTGCTCCCCAGGATCCGCTGCCAGGCGTGGTTTATCCGTAGGGATCAGCTGCTGGATCATCTTGTCTCCAGCTCTTGGCCTTGGATCTTCCCCGGGATGAGCAGCGAGTCCTGCGGAGCAATTCCACCCTCAGGGAAGAGGAGCTCGGCTCTTGGGCTTTCTGGAAAGGTCCATCTGGAGCTGTGGATGCTCACCAGGACCATGGACACCCCTCTGGAGCTGTGGATGCCCATCCCAATCCATGGACACCCCTTGGAAGCTGTGGATGCCCATCCCAATCCATGGACACCCCT
>NW_021940199.1:0-1668 GCF_001715985.3 Manacus vitellinus | reverse complement strand
CGGCGCCGCCGCCGCACTAACGGCTCCTCTTTCCCCTTTTTGTGTTTTTTTGGCAGAAATGGCCCCCAAGTTGAAGAAAAAAGGGCATTCGGGGCGAGAGCAGAAAAAGGTGAGAGACGCCGCGGCCTCGGGGCGGCACCGGGAGCTTCGGGAACGCCGGGAATGCCGGCGGGAGAGCGGGTTGGGGGCGTTGGCCCCGTTCCCTCGCTCGGCTGAGGTGGGGTTGGGGTTCTTGGGAAGATTTCTCACTCCCCCCAGAGGTGGTTGGGGAGGTGGCCCAGGGGGTGACCAAAGGGGTGTTTTGGTGACTTGGGAAGAGTTTTGGTGACCAGGAGGGTGTTTGGGTGACTTGGGAGGAGTTTTGATGACCAAAATGTCTTTTGGTGACTTGGGAGGAGTTTTGGTGACCAAAATGGTCTTTTGGTGACCAGGAGGGTATTTGGGTGACTTGGGAGGAGTCTTGGTGACTAAAAAGGTCTTTTGGTGACTTGGGAGGAGTTTTGGTGACCAGGAGGGTGTTTTGGTGACTTAGGAGGAGTTTTGGTGACTGAAAAGGTCTTTTGGTGACTTGGGAGGTGTTTTGGTGACCAAAAGGGTGTTTTGGTGACTTGGGAAGAGTTTTGGTGACCAGGAGGGTGTTTGGGTGACCTGGGAGGAGCTTTGGTGACTAAAAAGCCCTTTTGGTGACTTGGGANCCAAAAGGGCTTTTTTGGTGACAAGGAAGGTGGTTTGGGGGGTCAAAAAAGGTGTTTTTTGAGGGCTGGGAGGGTTTTTTTGCTCACCCAGGGAGGGGGTTTTGGTCACTGGGAGAGAAGTTTGGTGACCAATCACCCATTTTTGATGACCAATAACACATTTTGATGACCAATAACCCATTTTTAATGATCGAGAAGGTCATTTTAATGACCAAAAAGCTGTTTTGATGACCCAGGAGAGCCTTTGGCTGACCAATAACATATTTTTGATGGCCAAAAAAAGCCATTTTGGTGACCCAGGAGAGCATTTTGACGACCAATAACCCATTTTGATGATCAATAACCAATTTTTTATGACCCAGGAGAGCCTTTTGATGACCAATAACCCGTTTTGGATGACCCAAAAGCCATTTTGATGACCAATAAGGCATTTTGATGACCCAGGAGAGCCTTTGGATGACCAGTAACTCATTTTTGATGACCAATAATGCATTTTGATGACCAGTAACCCATTTTAATGACCCAGAAGAGCCTTTGGATGACCAATAACCCATTTTTGATGACCAATAACCCATTTTGATGTCCAGTAACCCATTTTTGATGACCAATAACCCATTTTGATGTCCAGTAACCCATTTTGATGACCAATAACCCATTTTGATGACCAATAACCCATTTTTGATGACCAGTAACCCATTTTTGATGACCAATAACCCATTTTTGATGACCAATAACCCATTTTAATGACCAATAACCCATTTTGCTGACCCACGAGACCATTCTGATGATCAATAACCCATTTTGATGACCAATAACCCGTTTTTGATGACCAGTAACCCATTTTTGATGACCAATAACCCATTTTGATGACCAATAACCCATTTTCGATGACCAATAACCCATTTTAATGACCAATAACCCATTTTGATGACCAATAACCCATTCTGATGACCAATAACCCATTTTGATGACC
>NW_021940198.1:0-1037 GCF_001715985.3 Manacus vitellinus | reverse complement strand
GTCACCTTGGAGCCACTTCAGGGGGGTCAAAGAGCACCAAAACCACCCCCAGGTGAGTTTGGGCACCCTGGAGCCACCTCAGGGGGGTCAAAGAGCACCAAAACCACCCCCAGGTGAGTTTGGGCACCTTGGAGTCACTTCAGGGGGGTCAAGGAGCACCAAAACCACCCCCAGGTGAGTTTTGGGCACCTTGGAACCACTTCAGGGGGGTCAAAGAGCACCAAAAATCGATTTCTGCTCCCATTTGTGGCAGCAGAACCCCCCCTGGAGCAATAATTGTGTTTTATGACCACAATAACCCCTGGATGAACATTCCCTGGCAAGGCAGAGGGGTGGATCTCCCTCCCAGTCCCTCCCAGTCCCCAAACTGACTCTATTTTTTCATCTCTCTCCCCTCAGGTTTGGGAGCAAAAGCAAATCCACCCTCCAGCTGGGCCACCAGGGCAACTTCTTTGCCTCTCCCTTGCTGAAGTGAAGCCCTGGGGTGGAGCTGGTCCCCTCCTGGCATTTTGCACTCCAACAAATCCAACAAAACCCACAAATCCAACCAAAAGTGCAGGTTCTCTCCGTGGGCTCCCCCCCCTTTGGCAGCTTTTGTGCCCTGGAGATGTTTTTGCCCTTTTATCTTTTCAGCTTCACTGAGAGCCCTTTAATGGGATTTTTTTTTCTTGTGCAATGTGGTTTTTAATTAATGCTTTGTGGGGTCGACCACAAGGAGCAGGATTTGATCATTAAAGCTCTGGAGGAACCGATGACATTGTCACTCACCCCCGATTTCCTTCTCTGGCTGTTTTTTTAAGGGTGTTTTTAAGGACCTCTGGGTGTTTTTTAGGGCCCCCAGAGGGTGTTGTTGTCAGAATTCCAGGCTCTCCATCGGCAATTCCCGGTCGTGCCGCCGGAATCCTGAGGGTGGCACTGTGGGATTGCTCTGGATGAACCTCCCGAGGGGCTCGGGGTGCTCCAGAGGAACGTTCCCTTCTCTCTTCCCTTCTCTCTTCCCTTCTCTCTTCCCTTCTCTCTTCCCTTCTCTCTTCCCT
>NW_021940197.1:0-1116 GCF_001715985.3 Manacus vitellinus | reverse complement strand
CGATCCGCAGCCTCGGGAGAGAGCCCCTTCTCTCCCACCATCTCGCTCCTCACTTCCTCCCACGGCACCTGGGAGGGGACAGAAGGGCATCAGCCACTGAGCCCGGGATGTGGGCTCTCCCAGGGACAGTTCTGGTGGCCCTGCACATGTAGATGAACAGACACATCTGCCACCAACAGATCTTTGCACGGCAGAAACCCTTCAGCGTGGTTAAAGGGTGCAGGAGAGAAGTAGCAGCTCTCAGAGCACAGTCATATGGTTTTAATTCCATTTCTTGTACCTCTGTACAGTCTGTTTGTGCCCCAACCCTACAAAAATACTTTGGGTTTGATTTCTGTCCAGAATTGAACATCAGTACTGTAAAAACACCGAATCTGAAAGCCACCTTGGTGCTCTGGCTTCCCTGGTTAGGTACCTAGTCATAAATAATCCCATTCTAAAAGAGCCCAATGGTCCCTTCCTATTGCTTTTTCCACACATACACAGCCCCCAAACCCACCCTTTAGTCATGCCTGTACAATGGATCTCCCTGCTAACAGGGCTGTGAGACTTCCTCCAGCTGCCTTCATCTGACCATCCAACGAGGCCTCCAAGGGAAAAGGCAGTTCCCCCTTCAACAAAGCACCACGACCACATGAGATGAGACACAAGGCTGCTGTGTTTAACAGGGTCTCACAGGAAGGTTAGGAGCACTCCTTAAAACAGTCAGCCCACAGTATCCCCCATGTGACTCTGAACACACAGTTCCTCCAAATTCTACTTCGGATCCCAAGCCAAGAAATCTGAGTTTTCAGACTGCACTTCATTCACTTCAAGGTTTCTCTTTCTTAGTTATTAGAGGAGGACTGTATAACACACTTACAGACTGATCTCCAGCATCTTTATCTGACAAGGGTCTACAGCCAAGACAATCAGTTGCCCCTACTCTGGCACCTTTCCCTCCTCCCAAAAGCCACAAAATGGCCTGAATCCCTTGGAGACCCTCACAACAGCCAGTGCTCTCCAGGCAGTTTGCTGAGCTCAAACCTGTGGGCACCTCCTGCCTTGTGTCTTACAGGGGAAGCTGCACACTGATGTGGCTTTTCAGTGTCACACCAAACCTGGGTAAACCACACA
>NW_021940196.1:0-1094 GCF_001715985.3 Manacus vitellinus | reverse complement strand
ATTCCCTGGGAAGGGGAAACAGGAATTCCCTGGGAAGGGGGAGAACAGAGTTCCCTGGGAAGAGGGAGATGGGAATTCTCTGGGAAGGGAAGATGGGAATTCCATGGGAAGGGGAGATGGGAATTCCCTGGGAAGGGGGAGATGGGAATTTCCTGGGAAGAGGGACATGGGAATTCCCTGGGAAGGGGAGATGAGAATTTCTTGGGAAGGGGAAGATGAGAATTCCCTGGGAAGGGGAAACGGGAATTCCCTGGGAAGGGGAGATGAGAATTCCCTGGGGAGATGAGAATTCCCTGGGGAGATGAGAATTCCTTGGGAAGGGGAAACGGGAATTCCCTGGGAAGGGGGAGATGGGAATTCCTTGGGAAGGGGACATGGGAATTCCCTGGGAAGGATGAGATGAGAATTTCCTGGGACGGGGAGATGAGAATTCCCTGGGAAGAGGGAGATGGGAATTCTCCTGAAAGGGGAGAGAGAATTCCCTGGGAAGGGGGAGATCAGAAGTCCCTGGGAAGGGGAGTTTGGAATATCCTGGGAAAGGGAAGATAAGAGTTCCCTGAGAAGGTGGATGAGAATTCCCTGGGAAGGCGGAGATCAGAATTCCCTGGGAAGGGGGAGATCAGGATTCCCTGGGAAGGGGGAGATCAGGATTCCCTGGGAAGGGGGAGATGAGAATTCCTCCCGAGGTGTTCCCGATGTCATTCCCAGCTCCAGTGAATCCACGGCCCCCAGCTCAGGGATCCCGGGAGAGGGGGGTCGTTCCCTGCGCCCGAATCCCGGGAAGCTCAAAGGAGCCTTTGGATCGGAGCCCCCCCAACCCCCTCCCGGTGCCACCCGGGGCCGGGCCGGGGCCACGCGGGGACCTCAAAGGCCCTTTGTCCTGCTGTCCCTTTGTCCCCCTGTCCTGCTGTCCCTTTGTCCCTTTGTCCTGCTGTCCCTTTGTCCCTTTGTCCCGCTGTCTCTTTGTCCCCCTGTCCCGCTGTCCGGGATCCCATCCCTGGGCAGCCCCTCGTACATTCCATGGGCGTCCCGCCCCCTTTCCCGGGATCTGCCCGGCCAGGGGGGGCTCGATTTTAGGGATCATCCCGTTCCAT
>NW_021940195.1:0-1035 GCF_001715985.3 Manacus vitellinus | reverse complement strand
TGATCTTCCCCCCCCCCCAAAAAAAAGCCTTTAGGAACTTTTGCCTCTCTTCTTTTTGGCAGTAGTTTGGTGCCTGTGCAAACGCTTCAGTTTACTCACAAATCCATTACATTTTTTTTGGGTGGAGGAGGGATTTAGGAAGATGTATGGTGTTTTCCCCCTTTTTCTCCCTTCCTGTCATAGTTGTATATGCAACTTGACAAGAGATCCTGGCAGCCTGCTGCTCCAGAACAGTAAACAGAGCCAGTGCTGCAGTGGTTTGCAGATAAATAATGTATTACGGCCTGTCAAATAAAGCTGTGAGCAAATACCACTTTAAAGGGTCATATATTGTGAATCTGAATATTACCCTACAAATCATTATTTTCCAGACCCTTTTGATTCCTCATTATGCACACAACCAGCTCTCAGAACAGGTCACCTTTTCCAACTACCCCTAAACCTGACAGAATTAGTATTTGCAATATTTCTGCCATGGATGTTTGTTTAACCAGCAGAAATAAGCTCAAAAATCATCTCTCAACGCTTTTCTCTCTGTCTAAAAGTCCTTGTAGATTTATTTTTCCTCACTATCTCAATTGGAAACGTGGCACACGTTTTATTTTATTTTGTTTTTAAGATCCTTGCTCTGAGATTTTAGGCAATACATCATTTGTTGGATTGGCTTTTAGGAGAAGCCTTCCTAGAGATTTAAGAGCCTCTAAAATACAGTAAGATATTTAGCTAATATGAGTGTTTGGAGAGGCCAGGAGCTGTATCCTTTTGGCTTTGCTTTAGGAACAGCCTGGGCTGTGATTTCATCGTGCTGGTCGTGTTTCCTCTGGGGGTTTCCCTCTTGCCCCAATGGGGTTTGAGGCTCCTGCTGGCTTTGGTAGAACCTCAACTCCTTTTGCTCCTGTGCCAAGTGGAAGGGCCTGATGGTTATTTTAACCCTCTCCTTCAGCAAGCCAAACAAACCCGGGTGTCCAGCCCCAGATGCCAGGCAGTGCCGGCCCTCACTGCCCAGCAGGAGGTTTTTACATCCTCCTGTGGCCA
>NW_021940194.1:0-1090 GCF_001715985.3 Manacus vitellinus | reverse complement strand
TTCCAGGTCCTGGGAAAAGCCGAGTGAACGGCCCCGACCGGGAGAGGTTCCTGCCCGGGTACATCTACAACTGGGAGCAGCTCAGGCACTTCAGCAAAGATTTGGGCACCTGGGGGGGACACCCCGTGTGGGGAGACCCAGGCCAGGCACTGGAATGGCCAAGGGGAGTTCCTGGAGAACAGACAGGATCAGGGGGACATGAACTGCTGCCACAACTACGAGAATGTGGCCCCATTTGCCCGGCCTGGGAACCCCCATTTCTGGGGTAATCTCCCCCACATCCCACCAGAAACTCCAAATCCTCCCAAATATTCCCCTGAATCCCCAAATGCCCCCAAATGCCAGTAAAATGGTGGGGCTTTAGATGTCTTTGTTGAATCTCTTTGTTTTAAATTCAACAAATCAGCTCTTCCCACTGAATTTCCCAGGTCAGTTTGTGACCCCATGGATGTTTCTCCCACTGTGTTCACCCAGGTGCCTGTGGGGAACCAGGAGGATGTGGAGACCACCAGCCAGGTGTCTTCCCAATGTGGGAAGACATCACTCCTCCAGTGGGTGATGGAGTTGGAGCAGCAGACAAAGCTCTTCCCACAGTCGAGGCACCTTTAGGGCTTCCCTTACTGATGGGTCCGTTGGTGTGAGGTCAAGGCAGAGCTCTGGTTGAAGCTCTTCCCACAGTGGGTGCAGAGGAAGGGCCTCTCCCCTGTGTGTGCATCCGCTCATGCAGGAGGAGATTCCCGCTGGTCTGAAACCTCTTCCCACATTCCAAGCACTTGTAGGGCCGTTCCCTGGTGTGGATGTGCTCGTGGCAGATCAGGTTGGAGCTGCAGATGAAGCTCTTCCCACATTCCCCACACGTGTAGGGCCGTTCCCCGGTGTGGGTGTGCTGGTGGCAGATCAGGTGGGAGCTCTTGCTGAAGCTCTTCCAACAGTCCAAGCACTTGAAGGGCTTTTTCCTTGTGTGAGGCTGCTCATGGACATCCAGGTTGGAGCTCTGGCTCAAGCTCTCGTCACCTTCCCGGCACAGGCTGGCTCTTTCCTCCTCAGAGCACCCTGGGCTGGCTTTGGAGACCCTCCTCCTGGGGTACCT
>NW_021940193.1:0-1078 GCF_001715985.3 Manacus vitellinus | reverse complement strand
TTTTATGCTGCTCCCGCAGGGGCGGCACAGCCTTGGCCCAGCCCTGTCAGCTGGCGGCAGCTTTGAGGAGTTGGGATTTGGGAGGGTTGGATTGTTGGATATGCATCAGGGAGGGCTGAATAAACAAACCAAGCCCAAGCGAGGTGTGATGTCATCAGTGAGGTGATTTTTTGGCCCTCGTGTGCTGTGGTTTCTGGATGTGTTGTGGATTGTGGATCCTCTTGTTCTGTGTGACTGGATGTCCATCAGTCATTGTGTTGTACCCAGGAATGCTGAGGGAGTCATTTGATGTCCTGGGGAGGTCACTCTCCATCAACTTGGAAAGGTCCTAGTCCTTTGGAGCAAGTCTTGAGGGATGAAAGAGAGCTCATCCCCTGGAATTGTGATTGAGATAAAAGGAGAGAACCTGGAAACCTTGAGACTGCTCAGGCTGAATTCAGGCTGGTCCAGTTCCATTCCTATGGTCCATTTGGACTTCTGAAATTTTCATCACAAGGTAGTTGATCATTTTAAGTTTATTTCTTGACCTTCTGAAGAGAGGCAATAAATAAACACCAAATTGTGCTCGATCTCTTTTTGCCCAGGCTGGTCTGACATTTCCATTCCCTTCTTCCCCATTCAAGCCAGGAGGTTTCATAACGTACAACCCGTCAGCTGTAACTTCCTGTACCTGTGAGCAAAAACTATAATTCGCAGTGGGTGGTCAGTGTGCTCTGCTCTCCTCTTCTGTCATTTTGCGGATGTTCCTTTGTGGAATTCTGTGATTGCATGTCCTGCCCTTGAGGCCGCGTCCATCTGACCTTGGCGGCAGCTTTGAGGAGTTGGTTTTGGGAGTGTTGGATGTGTGTCAGGGAGGGCTGAAGAAACAACCCGAGCCCAGGAGAGGTGTGATGTCATCAGTGAGGTGATTTTATGGCCCTCGTGTGCTGTGGGCTGAGTGGGTGAGGTGGGGTGTGTTTTCCTTTCCTCAGTGCTCCCTTTCTGTGTGCTCCTCTTGCAGACGTGTCCTTGTGGCGGCAGCTTTGAAGGGAGAGTTGGTATTTGGGAGGTTGTGCCTGGAATGTGCTTGTGGGGGCAC
>NW_021940192.1:0-1063 GCF_001715985.3 Manacus vitellinus | reverse complement strand
GACAGCCTGCAGGGAAAGGGGCAGGGCATGGACACCGTAGGACAGCCTGGGCTGGAGAGGAGACAGGCATGGGGAGAAGCTGAAAGACCCTGCCAGAGCCACCTTCTGCAGGCCTTTGGCCATGGCTGCTGTCTGTGCCCCTGATGCCAGGAGGAGACAAGTGGCCCTTGCAGGCCTGGGGCCTCATGGCCTCCTTGTCCCTGCTCAGCAGCCTGGCAGGTGCCACCCCATGGTCCTGCCCTTGGCATTGCACATCCCATATCCCAGTGCCCCAGCAAGAGCCCTGAGGAATGAGGCAGGGACAGGATCTGCCTTCCCAGGGGCTGAGGGTCAGGGCTTGGCCCATTGGATCAAAGAAAAAGGGCAAGGTTTATTCAGCATCAGAGCCACCTTTCCCTTGCTTGTCCATCCTTGTCATCACTGTCTGCAGTTTTCTGTTCCAACTGGAATCTGGGGACACTTTCACAGTCATGTCCCTCAGTGGGACCCATTAACATTGCAAGAAACTTCAGTATTTCAATCTCATTTTGACTTCTTGAAAAGTTGTTTGAACTTAATCTCAGGGACTGAGTCTCATGTAAACAACACAAACCCCCTCGAGGGTCACTAAATGCCTGGGGCTGTTGCTGTGCTGCTGAGCTGGGCAGGGCTCCTGGCACACAGGGAGCTCCTGGCAAGCAAGAAGAGCTTCAAAGAGACAACTCTGCCCAGGAGCAGCTCCTCTTCACAGACCAGGGCTGAGGGCACTGCCTGCAGCACCCAGGGCACAGGAGAGAAGGCAGAGAGATGAGAGGCAGCCTGGGCTGGGAGGTGACTGAGCTCTCACTATGGGAGAAACCTTCCCAGGATTTGTGTGAAGAATTCTCTGGCTGTAGGAAAGTTCAACTTGGCAGGAGCTGTCAGGATAGCTCTGCTGGATTTGCTGGGGTGCAGCAGGAGAAGCTGCTGCAGAGCAGGACTTGCTGCTGCCCCATCAGAGGCCCAGGGCCAGAAGGTTCCCTGTGGCAGGGCTGGCTGTGGGGTGGGAAGGTGGGGGTGCAGCCAGGGGTGCCCAGGGCTGTGG
>NW_021940191.1:15298-16145 GCF_001715985.3 Manacus vitellinus | reverse complement strand
TACATTGTCATTTCTATAGTCAGTTACTGTGGCAACCATCATACATTCCTGTTGCTACAGTCAGTTACCATGGCAACCATCATACTTCCAGTTGCTACAGTCAGTTTCCCATGGCAACCATGACACATTTCCATTGCTGCGGTCAGTTACCATGGCAACCATCATAGATTCACATTGCTATGCCTGATTACCATGGCAACCATCATAAAGTCACATTCCTATGGTCGGTTACCATGGCAACAAGCATACATTGCCATTGCTACAGTCAGTTACCATGGCAAACAACATACATTCCCATTTCTACAGTCAGTTATTATGGCAACCTCTTGGTTCCTCTTGATGAGAAGCAGATGCAGATGACCCTCCCTGTTGTCCACCAACCTGCCAGCTGTGCTCTACAGGTCTGTGTCCCAAGGGCTGTCTTGACCAAGACCCTGCACAAACCTCTAGCACTCTTTGCATCCTGTCGTGGGGCCTTTCCAGTGAATTCCAGGGTTATCAAAGCCAACTTGAATGGGCTCTTTGTCTCACACCACAAAGTCAACCAAACCACTCTCTCCTCTGACCCTCACCCACAAAAGTTCACCCAGTTTGTTCATCCCCTAGAGCAGCTGCACAGGTCCAAGAAGCTCCTTCCCACTGAGGACACCTCTCTCCTGCTCTTTCTCTCCTGTGTCTCCTTGGCCTTCTCTCCCAACCCATCACAGCCCTGCAACCTGGGAACTGTCTCAGCAGGCCTGGGCTGTTATTGCCTGCAAGTGGAATGGAGAGAGACTTGGGGCTGCAGCTCCTCCTGCCTGTGCCCCACACGCAGGGCATTGGGGTGTTGGGGAACGCAGGGCAGAGT
>NW_021940191.1:13433-14648 GCF_001715985.3 Manacus vitellinus | reverse complement strand
CAGTAGAGGTCTCCTGTATCAGGAGAACTCCTGCGCTGCCAGTTGAGCTCAGGCATCTCCAGGAGAGGAGATTGCTCCGCCGGCCCTCCTCTGCAAAGCCGACGGCTGTGGACTTTCTGAGTCGCACGGGTCGCACGCCTGGACAGGTGAGCTGCAGGGGACAGTCCCTACACCTCCACCCCACACCTCACCCCAATAATTTAAATTCGAAAGGGAGGAATAACACCTGGGAGTGCTGAGGAGCCCGATTACCAGCATGGGACTCACACTCTCCACCTCCCAAAAATACGTTTATCGCCGCCTCAAGGACTTTGTTATCGAGCACGGTCACCCTTTAGATAAGAAATCGGCGAAAGCCCTTGCCAGATGGCTTGACCGTCACGGTCACCAAGTGAACGATAACACCACATTCGACAAATGGCAAGCCATCGGATTTCAACTGTGGCGAGAGAACGGCAGGGGGGACCGACTCGCAAAAGAGGCGCTTATCGCCTGGAGGCTTATTCTGATGGTGCTTCAGCACCAGATGATGAATAAGAACAACAGCAGTAACATCCAAGAAGCTGTATCCTCCAAGTCCACAGAAGAAAATAAACCTCACACAGAGAAAGACACGGACAGAGACATTAAACACACGGACACGGACACTGGCAATACAGACAAGGACACCGGGAGAGGGAAGAAGGACACCAACCACCACACACAAGATGGCGGGAGGGACTCCGACAGCGAGTCACAAGATGGTGGGAGGGCGAGAAGATGGGGATCGCGGCGATCACGAAATGGCGGCGAGGAGGCGGGGCCCCGGGAAGCGCGGGAAAGATCGAGGCGGGAAAAGTGGAGGCGGGCTCCTGTAGTTCCACCCACAGCGCCGTCTCCGCCCCCGTATACGCGCGCGCGGAGCCCCTCCCTGGTTACGCCTCCCTCTACGCCCTCTTCCGCCACTCCGGACTCCTCCCCAGAACGATCCCACTCCCGGAAGTCACGGGGTGCAGTGGGCGGGGCTAGGGCGAAGGCCAGAAGTAACATCCGGCAAGATGGCCGCGCCCATAAGGCCAAAGCCACCGAGGCCTACTCCGCCCGCCGGTACCCCCCATCAGACTATCATTGGCCACCATATTCCCCGGATGAACCAGACGATGCTCCAGACATCTGGAGCGAAGTCCGGGAAGGAGCAGCATCCGCTAGGGATGCGGAGTTTTTAAAAGCCTTCCC
>NW_021940191.1:4067-7038 GCF_001715985.3 Manacus vitellinus | reverse complement strand
CCTCATCCTCAGCGCCGTAGCCTGTGACCACCACCTGCACACCCCCATGGGCTTCTTCCTGCTCAACCTCTCCCTCACAGACCTGGGCTGCATCTGCACCACTGTCCCCAAAGCCATGCACAATTCCCTCTGGGGCACCACAACCATCTCCTACAAGGGATGTGCTGCACAGGTCTTTTTCTTTGCCTTCTTCATGGCAGCAGAGTATTTCCTCCTCACCATCATGTGCTACGACCGCTACGTTGCCATCTGCAAACCCCTGCACTACGGGACCCTCCTGGGCAGCAGAGCTTGTGCCCACATGGCAGCAGCTGCCTGGGCCACTGGCTTTCTCAATGCTCTGCTGCACACAACCAGCACATTTTCCCTGCCCCTGTGCCAGGGCAATGCCCTGGGCCAGTTCTTCTGTGAAATCCCACACATCCTCAAGCTCTCCTGCTCACACTCAGGCTACCTCAGGGAAATTGGACTTCTTACAATAAGTTGTTTGTTAGGTTTTGGCTGTTTTGTTTTCATCATGCTGTCCTATGTGCAGATCTTCAGGGCTGTGCTGAGGATCCCCTCTCAGCAGGGATGGCACAAAGCCTTTTCCACCTGCCTCCCTCACCTGGCTGTGGTCTCTCTCTTTGTCAGCACTGCCACATTTGCCCACCTGAAGCCTCCCTCCATCTCCTCCCCATCTCTGGACTTGGTGGTGTCAGTTCTGTACTCGGTTGTGCCTCCAGCACTGAACCCCCTCATCTACAGCCTCAGGAACCAGGAGCTCAAGGATGCCATAAGGAAAACGATGACTGGATGCTTTTCAGAACCAAAACGCTGGCTCTTTTCTTCTGTAAATCATTCCTAACATTACTTGCTACAGACCAACCCTTCTCTTCTCAGGATTTTGGAGGGGCTAGGAATGTTTTCTTTGGTATTTTGACTTTTTTATTATGTAGTGCAGAATAAATTTTTGTTCTTGATCCCGCTTCTAATTCACTGTTTTCCTCCTGAATTTGACCCTACCCCTGTGGAAATGAGGAACCCTCTCTTCATATTAAAACAAATGAAAGGACACAGTAGAAACCTGGTGTTTCTGAGATAGTTTTTCAGAGACCTTTGTAAAATGTCAAGGTAGTGCCTGTGTGCAGGGGGGTTGGGGAAAAGGGGACCAGAACAGCAGCTCTGCAAGGAAGGAGCAGCAGCACTTGATCCTTCCCAATTCCACACTCTCCTTCTGTGCCTTTGGGGAAGGTCCCTGAGTGCTCTGGCTGGTTGGTCACTGTTGTGCTTGGTGTCAGTGCTGTGACCACGGGCAGGGACAGGCCCTGGGCACTGCTGGGACAGAGCTGGGCTCAAGGACAGCAGAATCCTGCCTGGGCTGGAGTCACCCAGAGATCAAGTACCACGTTTCTGGTTTAATCCATGAGAGCACAGGGCACACAGCAGGAACAGGGACAGGAGTCTGAGGAGTGACTCATCTTCCCCTCAGTGAACTTCCACAGGCTGACCAAGAGCAGCCCCCAAAGCAATGTCCCAGCTCTGGAACAAGGCAGGGCCCCTCTGAGCCCCCTCCATGGCCACACAGGAGGGTCTGGGGGAGGTGGTCAGTGCAGGGAGCACCATCAGCTGGCTCTGCCTCCCAGCTTGAGCAGCACAGCCCAACAGAGTCCCCCATGGCCCTGGGCCCCACAGCCCCCGTGCTCTGCAGAGCAACCCCCCCAGCTCGAGGGCTGTGGGGAGCACGGGCAGGGGGTGAAGGAAGGGCTGCTCAGGCCAGCACAGACGTGTTCCCCTGGGGAAAGGCTCTGTGGGGAGATGGGATGTGCCAGGAGAAGAGCAGGACACCCTGTGTGAGCAGAGGGGCCATGGGAAGAGGCTGCCCTGTCCCTGGGAAAAAGAGGGGGCAAAGCAAAATCTGGGAAAGTCTCTGATCCGAGTTGTGCTGCCCAAGAACACGCTGACTCCAGAGGTGTCCAAGCGGGGCAGAGCCGGCGACTCCGGTCCGTGTTGCGGCGGGGGGAGGCAGCGGCTCTGCTTGATTCCATGGAGTTCTGGGGAGGCACAGTGGCCCCTTGGTTCCAGGAGGGTCTGAAATTTCTCAGGATTCCAGGAAGCCCTGCATTGTCACATCGGCCCCATGAGTCCTTGAGGTTCCTCAGTGTCACAATGGCCTCTTGATTCCATGAAATTCCACTGTGGCCTGGGGTTTCTCTGTTTCCAAGAGCCCCTGCAGTGCCACAATGGCCTCCTGATTCCATGGGTTTCTGCAGTGTCACAATGGCCCCTTTATTTCAGGAGGTTGCCCACTGTCCCTGGGTTCCTTTGGCTCCATGGGGCCCTGGAGCATCCCAGTGGCCTCTTGATTCCAAGGGTTTCCCCAATGTCACAATGGCCCCATAATTCCATGAGGTTCTACAGTTTGACAGTGGCTCCTTGATTCCATGAGGTTGCACTGTGTTATCACAAAGCTGAGCCCATCCTGATGAAACTTCTGAGGAGGTTGGGAGGAACTGGGACAAAAGGGAAGGAAAATTGGGGAAGGAAAGAGGGGCTTGACCAACAGAGAGGAAGGATTTATATGAGGTAAAACCAGGTTCAGGTAATGCTGAGGGTGCTGAAACACTGACTGTGCAAACACTCCTGATGGACCTTTATGCACTTTGTAACCTGAAGCCCCAAAACCCCCCCAAAGGTGCTGCTCCTCCAATGGAAAGGTATCCACTTCTCTAATTCCAAGCCAGAAGAAGCTCAAACCCAGAACTCAAGACTCTTATTCATCCTCTAATGCCCAGCCCAATCCCAAACCTGTATTACCAGTAGGAAAAGTCAAGCTTTAATCCTGAACCAGCCCAAAACCCGCTTCCCCAATCATGAAGCAGACACTGCCAGCAGAACAACAAACCTCCCAAAGTTCTCCCTAATCCCCACCCTGAGCTCTAAACCCCAAGCCCTGACCATTCAGCACCCCCACAGCCCTTGGGAGCAGGGC
>NW_021940191.1:0-1262 GCF_001715985.3 Manacus vitellinus | reverse complement strand
TGGGTTACAGCACCCTGGATTTTATCCTTTCTCCAAAGGGTGATCACAGAGGTGCCTCTGGAATTGCTTTTTGGCTCAGCTTTGGGCACTGGCCGGTCCATTTTGGAGCCACCTGAAACTGGCTCTCTCTGACACAGAGTCAACTCCTGATCTCCTCTTCCCTAAGGGAAACCTGCATCCCCCTCCCTGCTACCAAACCTGATCTACAGGGTCATTCAAGTGCCCAGGGATAGAGGAGGTCATTGATCCCATTATTCCTCAGGCTGGTTAAACAAGACTTTGTCCTCTTCCTGTCCCTGACTGCAGGTTCTTTCTGTCAGAGCAGAGCTGGGCTGGACCTAAGCCGTGCTTTGCTTCAGAGCCTGCTGGGGTGGGGGCAGATGGCAATGGAAAAGTTGGGTTGGACTGGATGATCCTTGTGGGTCCCTTCCACCTCAGCATATTCTCTCATTCTGTGTTTGTTTGGGTTTGGTTTGGTTGTGTTTGGTCTTTTTCCCTCCTTTTGATTTTCCTTTCCTCTGACCCATGAGTTTTTTCTTCATTGTCTTGGGCCTTGCTGGGCACCTGATGGCAAGACAAGTTTATCCCACTCACTCATCTTGACCACATTTTTGTCCTAGTTACCATTAACTAGACAAGGTTTCTCACAGACTTGCTGCAACTTGGCATCATCCACAAAGGAGTGGAAAGTGCATTTCATCCCATCATCCAGAGACATAATAAAGATGTTCCATAGGAATGGTCAAGGGCTGGTCCCTGATGGATGTCACCTGGGAATTGCTGCCAAGAGGAATTTGTGCCATGACTTTTGACCCTCATCAGTCATTCAACTTCCCACTCACCACATGTTTCACTTCTCCAGTCCAGCTGTCACCAGTCTGGCTCTAAGGAGATCACAGGAGACAATGTCAAGAGCCTTGAAACAGTCTGGGCACAGAACATCCCCTTCTTTTCCCTCCCACAGGGGTTCTGCAATCCCTGCCTTGTCCTTCCCATGCCTGGCAATGGCTGCAGGAAGACTTGTCATATCCCCTTCCCTGCTGAGCCTGAGCAGTCTGGAACTCTGCCAACCCTCCTTGCTACCCTGTTTGCAGACTGCTTCCATGTCTGCCTTTGCCAAGGCCCCAGGAAGCTCTGGGCTGGCTCTGGCCTTTCCAAGGGAGAGGTCTCCCAGTGACACTGCCCAGCCTTCTCAATATCCCTGACTCCAAAACCTTTTCTATTATCCCAAGGGTCCAGTCTAGTGCTCAGGACACAACACA
>NW_021940190.1:0-1061 GCF_001715985.3 Manacus vitellinus | reverse complement strand
TCACCTGAGCAATCTAAAATCTCAGCATTCCAAAAAGAAGGGGAGGGGGAAAGAAAGAAAAAAGAAAAAAAGGAAAGAAAAATCAAAACGTAGGAAAATTAAGAGCGGAGGATTGAATTGATGGGATCTGGGGGCTTTGTGGTTGGAACCTTTTGTTTCAATATTTATTTCCTCAGAGGTTAATACCTTTTTTTTTTTCTTTTTAAACGTAACAGCAGGTGAGAGGGAAAAGCGTGGCCTTCAAAATCTGTCAGCATCAAACCAACTAAAGGAACAGGATTATCAAACAGTGGGAGAGAAACAATATTTTAAATTATCATTAAATTATGGAGACAAGCTCTCGAAAGGAGGAGGGCACAAAACGGATCAGCGGCTTCCCCTGCACATACACACACACACACTCGCACTCACGCGGGAATGTTCACACGCGTTCCTCTTTTTTGCCAGAAAGGAAAAAATAAATAATAATAATAAAGAGCGAGGGGCGTCCTCTGTTGAAAGGGGAAAGAGTTAACAGGTTTTTAAATATTAGAAGTCCCGATTAATGAGACAACTCGGGCTCTACTCTAACAGAACACAGAGCAGGGGCTGAGGGGTCCCCCCTGCCCGGACCCCTCGGGGCTCCCCTCGACGGGGCCGCCAGTCCCTCCCCGGCATTTCCCGGCTCCGGGATGGAGCCGGCGGCATATGCAGATGCTGCGCTGATTAATTGTTTTCCATCATTTTCTTTGCCACCGCCGCCCGTCCCCAAACCCGGGTCGTCCAGCCTTGCCTACAGACTTGGGAGTCACGGCCTCGGCGCGGGGGGTGCTCCGCTGCCGGGAGGGCTGTCCCGGACCCCCTCCGGGCTGGGGCTGCACCCCTCGACGGCACCCTTCCCCTGGGCGAGCGGGTGGGCGAGTGCCTCCTCCCCGGGCAGAATATCCCTTCCTCGGGGCACAGCATCCCTTGCCGGGGGTCAGAGCATCCCTTCCCCGAGGGTCAGAAAATCCCTTCCCTGGTGCCGAGCAACCCTTCCCGGGAAGTACAGCATCCTTTCCCTGGGGTTCAGAACATCCCTT
>NW_021940189.1:0-1103 GCF_001715985.3 Manacus vitellinus | reverse complement strand
GGTTCCAAACCATTCCTGGATTCCAAACCATTCCCTGGGAAGAAAATCCATGGCTGGGAATCTGGGAATGGTTTGGAATTTTGGACTCTGGGAATGGTTTTCTAAACTGGGAATTCCAGGGTTTGGAATCTGGGAATGGGATTCTTGGATTCCAAACCATTCCCAGATTCCAAACGATTCCCGGATTCCAAACCATGGATTTTCTTCCCAGGGAATGGTTTGGCATCTGGGAATCCCAGGGTTTGGAATCCGGGAATGGTTTGGAATCCGTGAATTCTAATGGTTTGGAAGCTGGGAATGGTTTGGAATTCAGGGAATGGTTTGGAAGCTGGGATTCCAAATCCTGGAATTCCTGGATTCCAAACCATCCCCTGGGAAGAAAATCCATGGTTTGGAATCCGGGAATGGTTTGGAATCCAGGAATCTGGGAATTCCATGATTTGGAATCCCAGATTCCAAACCATTCCCAGATTCTAAAATTCCAAACCATTCCCAGATTTTAAAGCATGGAATTCTTGGATTCTTTGGAATCAGGGAATGGTTTGGAATCCAGGAATTCCCAGGTTCCAAACCATTCCCAGCTTCCAAACCCTGGAATTCCAGGATTCCAAACCATTCCTGGATTCCAAACCATTCCTGCGTTCCATAGTTTTGAATTCCGGGAATCCCAAGGTCTGGAATCCAGGAATTCCATTATTTGGAAACTGGGAATTCCAGGATTTGGAATCTGGGAATGGTTTGGAATCTGGGAATTCCTGGATTCCAAACCATTCCCAGATTCCAAACCATTCCTGGATTCCAAACAATTCCCGGATTCCATAGCGTTGAATTCCCAGATTCCAAACCAATCTGGAATTCCCGGATTCCAAACCATCCCCAGATTCCAAACCATGGAATTTCCAGGTTTTCCAGAAAGAAATTCCGTGGTTTGGAATCCGGGAATGCTTGGGAAACTGAGAATCCCGTGGTTTGGATTTAAGGAATTCCATGGTCTGGAATCAGGGAATGGTTTGGAATCCAAGAATTCCAGACTGGTTTGGAGTGCAGGAATTCCAAGATTTGGAATCCAGGCATGGTTTGGAATCTGGGAATGGTTTGGGATC
>NW_021940188.1:0-1052 GCF_001715985.3 Manacus vitellinus | reverse complement strand
CCCAGGGCAGTGGTGGAGTCCCCATCCTTGGAAGTGTTCAAAAAACACATGGATGTGGCACTTGGGGACATGGTTTTATGGTGACCACAGTGGTGCTGGTTGATGGTTGGACTTGGTGATCCCAGAGGTCTTTCCCAACCTCAGTGATTCCATGATTCCATGGCACAGACTTTCCCACTGCGTGACATTTCTATTTTAATGATCCCAGTTCACCCCCCCCAGACACTGATCTATTTATAAAAGAGAAAGAAAAGACCAGGAATTTATTCTTTTAAACACCTGGGAGTGATCCCAGCTTTTGGGCACCCTTATTTTTCCTTTAAGTCCTCCGTGGGATTTGAATGAAATGATTTTCCCAACCGGTCAGCGAGGCAGAAACATGTCATTCCTATATATCCCTGTAAGGTTGGGCAGGGAAATTCCATCCCTAATAACAATAAATAGTACCAGGAAACTTTCCCAGGCACTGGGACTCCATCAACCACGCCGTGAAATTGGGAATAACGTCCTTAGGATGTTGTTGGCCACAGATCCATGTCCAGAATGAATTCCTGGGAATGAAGTGGGAGGTGGAATGAGACAGGAATTATTCTTGAAGGCTGTGGATGTGGCGATCCCAAAGGAAGAGGGAAAGAGGGTGTAGGGATGGAAAGAATTCTGGATTAGTTGTTTCCAAGGCCAGAAAATTGTTTGTGGATATGTTTCATTTCTGTGTCAAGATGGAGTTTCAGATACCGAGTCCCTGGACATAAAAACATGAGTGATTCTGGGAGAAGCCAAAAGCAGCTGATTAATGGGAAGAGAAGGAAAGGAAAAGGAAAGAAAACCAAAGAAAAATACCTCGAGTTTTGGTTCTCTATTCAGGAGATTCTGTTTTAAAACACTGAGGTCATTGAGGGAGGGAAAAGAAAGGTTTGGGAAGGGAAGGGAAGGAAAGGAAAGGAAATTTCAGGGAAGGAAATTTCAGGAGAGGGAAGGGAAGGTTTGGGAAGGTTTGGGAAGGGAAGGTTTGGGAAGGGAAGGAAGGTTTGGGAAGGTTTAGGAAGGAAAGG